>NW_025725240.1:0-37755 GCF_021461395.2 Schistocerca americana
AGGAATGGTTCAAAACATAGACAGTAAGAAGGGTCAGTTTTCTTGTACTTAAGTCGGCATTGTGCCTTTTGTATTTAATTCCGATGCAATTTCTGTGTTTCATCGTCAATAAGAAGGTCAGAGGGATACAGTAAACCTGAAGTGAAGCATCGGAATCTATAACTAGTGCCACAGGAATGGTTCAAAACATAGACAGTAAGAAGAGTCAGTTTTCTTGTACTTAAGCCGGCGTTGTGCCTTTTGTATTTAATTCCGATGCAATATCTGTGTTTCATCGTCAATAAGAAGGTCAGCGCGATACAGTAAACCTGAAGTGAAGCATCGGAATCTATAACTAGTGTCACATGAATGGTTCAACAGTTAGACAGTAAGATGAGTCAGTTTTCTTATACTTAAGTCGGCATTGTGTCTTTTGTATTTAATTCCGATGCAATTTCTGTGTTTCATCGTCAATAAGAAGGTCAGAGGGATACAGTAAACCTGAAGTGAAGCATCGGAATCTATAACTAGTGTCACAGGAATGGTTCAAAACATAGACAGTTAGAAGAGTCAGTTTTCTTGTACTTAAGTCGGCATTGTGCATTTTGTATATAATTCCGATCCAATTTCAGTGTTTCAACGTCCATAAGAAGGTCATAGGGATACAGTGAACCTGTAATGAAGCATCGGAATCCATAACTAGTGTCACAGGAATTGATCAAAACATAGACAGTAGGAAGAGTCAGTTTTATTGTACTTAAGTCGGCATTGTGCCTTTTGTATTTAATTCCGATGCAATGTGTGTGTTTCATCGTCAATAAGAAGGTCAGAGGGATACAGTAAACCTGAAGTGAAGCATCGGAATCTGTGACTAGTGTCACAGGAAAGGTTCAAATATAGACAGTAAGAAGAGTCAGTTTTCTTGTACTTAAGTCGGAATTGTTCATTTTCTATTTAATTCCGATGCAATTTCTATGTTTCATCGTCAATAACAAGGTCAGAGGGATACAGTAAAACTGAAGTGAAGCATCGGGAACTATAACTAGTGTCACAGGGATGGATCAAAGCATAGACAGTAAGAAGAGTCAGTTTTCTTGTACTTAAGTCGGCATTGTGCCTTTTGTATTTAATTCCGAAGCAATTTCTGTGATTCATCGTCAATAAGAATGTCAGAGTGATACAGTAAACCTGGAGTAAAGCATCGGAATCTATAACTAGTGTCACATGAATGGTGTAAAAACATAGACAGTAACAAGAGTCAGTTTTGTTGTACTTAAGTCGGCATTGTGCCTTTTGTATTTAATTCCGGTGCAATTTATGTGTTTCATCGTCAATAAGAAGGACAGAGGGATACAGCAAACCTGAAGTGAAGAATCGGAATCTATTACTAGTGTCACAGGAGTGGTTCAAAACATAGATATTAAGAAGAGTCTGTTTTCTTGTACTTAAGTAGGCATTGTGCCTTTTCTATTTAATTCCGATCCAATTACTGTGTTTCGTCGTCAATAAGAATGTCCAAGGGATACAGTAAACCTGAAGTGAAGCATCGGAATCTAAAACCGGTCCCACAGGAAAATTTCAAAACATAGACAGTAAGGAAAGCCAGTCTTCTTGTACTTGAGTCGGCACTGTGCCTTTAGTATTTAATTCCGATGCTATTTCTGTGTTTCATCGTCAGTACGACGGTCAAAGGGATACAGTAAACCTGAAGTTAAGCATCGGAATCTATAACTAGTGTCACAGGAATGGTTCAAAATATAGACAGTAAGAAGAGTCAGTTTTCTTGTACTTAAGTGGGCATTGTGCCATATGTATTTAATTCCGATGCTATTTCAGTGTATCATCGTCAATAAGAAGCTCAGAGGGATACAGTAAACCTGAAGTGAAGCATCGGAATCTATAACTATTGTCACAGGAATGGTTCAAAACATAGACAGTAAGAAGGGTCAGGTTTCTTGTACTTAAGCTGGCATTGTGCCTTTTGTATTTAATTCCGATGCAATGTCGGTGTTTCATCGTCAATAAGGTCAGAGGGACACAGTAAACCTGAAGTGAAGCATCGGAATCGATAAATAGTGTCACAGGAATGGTTCAAATCATAGACAGTAAGAAGAGCCAGTCTTCTTGTAGATAAGTCGGCATTTTGCCTTTTGTATTTAATTAAGATGCAATTTCTGTGTTTCATAGTCAATAAGAAGGTCAAAGTAATACATTAACCCTGAAGTGAAGCATCGGAATCTATAACTAGTGTCACAGGAATAGTTCAAAACATAGACAGTAAGAAGAGTCAGTTTTCTTGTACTTAAGTCGGCATTGTGCCTTTTGTATTTAATTCCGATGCAATTTCTGTGTTTCATCGTCAATAACAAGGTCTGAGGGATACAGTTAACCTAAGGTGAAGCATCGGAATCTGTAAGTAGTGTCACATGAATGGTTCAAAACATAGACAGTAAGAAGGGTCAGTTTTCTTGTACATAAGTCGGCATTGTGCCTTTTGTATTTAAAACCGATGCAATGTCGGTGTTACATCGTCAATAAGGTCAGAGGGATACAGTAAACCTGAAGTAAAGCATCGGAATCGATAACTAGTGTCACAGGAATGGTTCAAAACATAGACAGTAAGAAGAGCCAGTCTTCTTGTAGTTAAGTCGGCATTGTGCCTTTTGTATTTAATTAAGATGCAATTTCTGTGTTTCATCGTCAATAAGAAGGTCAAAGTAATACATTAACCCTGAAGTGAAGCATCGGAATCTATTACTAGTGTCACAGGAATGGTTCAAACATAGACAGTAAGAAGAGTCAGTCTTCTTGTACTTAAGTCGGCATTGTGCCTTTTGTAAATAATTCCGAAGCCATTTCTGTGTTTCATCGTCAATAAGTAGCTCAGAGGGATACAGTAACCTAAAGTGAAGCATCGGAATCTATAACTAGTGTCACAGGAATGGTTCAAAACATAGACAGTAAGAAGAGTCAGTCTTCTTGTACTTAAGTCGGCATTGTGCCTTTTGTATATAATTCCGTTGCAATTTCTGTGTTTCTTCGTCTATAAGAAGGTCAGAGGGATACAGTAAACCTGTAGTGAAGCATCGGAAACTATAACGAGTGTCACAGAAATGGTTCAAAACATAGACAGTAAGAAGAGCCAGTCTTCTTGTACTTAAGGCAGCATTGTGCCTTTTGTATTTAATTCCGATGCTATTTCTGTGATTCATCGACAATAAGAACGTCAGAGGGATTCAGAAAACCTGAAGTGAAGCATCAGAATCTATAACTAGTGTCACAGGAATGGTTCAAAACATAGACAGTAAGAAGAGTCGGTCTTCTTGTACTTAAGTCGGCATTGTGCCTTTTGTATTTAATTCCGATGCAATTTACGTGTTTCATCGTCAATAAGAAGGTCAGAGGGATACAGTAAACCTGAAGTGAAGCATCGGAATCTATAACTAGTGTCAGAGGAATGGTTCAAATCATAGACAGTAAGAAGAAACAATTTTTCTTGTACTTAAGTCGGCATTGTGCCTTTTGTATTTAATTCCGATGCAATTTCTGTGTTTCATCGTCAATAAGAAGGTCACATGGATACAGTTAACCAGAAGTGAAGCATCGGAATCTATAACTAGTGACACAGGAATGGTTCAAAACATAAACAGTAAGAAGAGTCAGTTTTCTTGTACTTAGGTCGGAATTGTGGCTTTTGCATTTAATTCCGATGCAATTTATGTGTTTCATCGTCAATAAGAAGGACAGAGGGATACAGCAACCCTGAAGTGAAGAATCGGAATCTATAACTAGTGCCACAGGAGTGGTTCAAAACATAGATATTAAGAAGAGTCTGTTTTCTTGTACTTAAGTAGGCATTGTGCCTTTCCTATTTAATTCCGATCCAATTACTGTGTTTCGTCGTCAATAAGAATGTCCAAGGGATACATTAAACCTGAAGTGAAGCATCGGAATCTAAAACCGGTCCCACAGGAAAGATTCAAAACATAGACAGTAAGGAAAGCAAGTCTTCTTGTACTTGAGTCGGCACTGTGCCTTTTGTATTTAATTCCGATGCAATTTCTGTGTTTCATCGTCAGTACGACGGTCAGAGGGATACAGTAAACCTGAAGTGAAGCATCGGAATCTATAACTAGTGTCACAGGAATGGTTCAAAACATAGACAGTAAGAGGAGTCAGTCTTCTTGTACTTAAGTGGGCATTGTGCCTTTTATATATAATTCCGATGTTATTTCAGTGTATCATCGTCAATAAGAAGGTCAGAGGGATACAGTAAACATGAAGTGAAGCATCGGAATCTATAACTAGTGTCACAGGAATGGTTCAAAACATAGATATTAAGAAGAGTCTGTTTTCTTGTACTTAAGTCGGCATAGTGCCTTTTCTATTTAATTCCGATGCAATTTCTGTGTTTCGTCGTCAATAAGAAGGTCACATGGATACAGTTAACCAGATGTGAAGCATCGGAATCTATAACTAGTGACACAGGAATGGTTCAAAACATAAACAGTAAGAAGAGTCTGTTTTCTTGTACTTAGGTCGGCATTGTGCCTTTTGCATTTAATTCCGATGCAATTTATGTGTTTCATCGTCAATAAGAAGGTCAGAGGGAAACAGCAAACCTGAAGTGAAGAATCGGAATCTATAACTAGTGTCACAGGAGTGGTTCAAATCATAGATATTAAGAAGAGTCTGTTTTCTTGTACTTAAGTAGGCATTGTGCCTTTTCTATTTAATTCCGATGCAATTTCTGTGTTTCGTCGTCAATAAGAAGGTCCATGGGATACAGTAAACCTGAAGTGAAGCATCGGAATCTAAAACCGGTCACACAGGGAAGGTTCAAAACATAGACAGTAAGAAGAGCCAGTCTTCTTGTACTTGAGTCGGCACTGTGCCTTTAGTATTTAATTCCGATGCTATTTCTGTGTTTCATCGTCAGTACGACGGTCAAAGGGATACAGTAAACCTGAAGTTAAGCATCGGAATCTATAACTAGTGTCACAGGAATGGTTCAAAATATAGACAGTAAGAAGAGTCAGTTTTCTTGTACTTAAGTGGGCATTGTGCCATATGTATATAATTCCGATGCTATGTCAGTGTATCATCGTCAATAAGAAGCTCAGAGGGATACAGTAAACCTGAAGTGAAGCATCGGAATCTATAACTATTGTCACAGGAATGGTTCAAAACATAGACAGTAAGAAGGGTCAGGTTTCTTGTTCTTAAGCTGGCATTGTGCCTTTTGTATTTAATTCCGATGCAATGTCGGTGTTTCATCGTCAATAAGGTCAGAGGGACACAGTAAACCTGAAGTGAAGCATCGGAATCGATAAATAGTGTCACAGCAATGGTTCAAATCATAGACAGTAAGAAGAGCCAGTCTTCTTGTAGTTAAGTCGGCATTGTGCCTTTTGTATTTAATTAAGATGCAATTTCTGTGTTTCATAGTCAATAAGAAGGTCAAAGTAATACATTAACCCTGAAGTGAAGCATCGGAATCTATAACTAGTGTCACAGGAATGGTTCAAAAACATAGACAGTAAGAAGAGTCTGTCTTCTTTTACTTAAGTCGGCATTGTGCCTTTTGTATATAATTCCGATGCCATTTCTGTGTTTCATCGTCAATAAGAAGCTCAGAGGGATACAATAAACCTGAAGTGATGCAACGCAATCTATAACTAGTGTCACAGGAATGGTTCAAAACATAGACAGTAAGATGAGTCAGTCTTCTTGTACTTAAGTCGGCATTGTGCCTTTTGTATATAATTCCGATGCAATTTCTGTGTTTCATCGTCAATAAGAAGGTCAGAGGGATACAGTAAACCTGAAGTGAAGCATCGAAATCTATAACTATTTTCACAGAAATGGTTCAAAGCATAGACAGTAAGAAGAGCCAGTCTTCTGTACTTGAGTCGGCATTTGCCTTTTATATTGATTCCGATGCAATTTCTGTGTTTCTTTCGTCACTAAGAAGGTCAGTGGGATACAGTGAACCAGATGTGAAGCATCGGAATCTATAACTAGTGTCACAGGAATAGTTCAAAACATAGACAGTAAGAAGAGCCAGTTTTCTTGTACTTAAGTCGGCATTGTGCCTTTTGTATTTAATTCCGATGCAATCTCTGTGTTTCATCGTCAATAAGAAGGTCTGAGGGATACAGTTAACCTGAGGTGAAGCATCGGAATCTGTTAATAGTGTCACATGAATGGTTCAAAGCATAGACAGTAAGAAGAGTCATTTTTCTTGTACCTAAGTCGGCATTGTGCCTTTTGTATTTAATACCGATGCAATTTATGTGTGTCATCGTCAATAAGAAGGTCAGAGGGATACAGTAAAACTGAAGTGAAGCATCGGAATCTATAACTAGTGTCACAGGATTGGTTCAAAACATAGACAGTAAGAAGAGTGAGTTTTCTTGTACTTAAGTCGGCGTTGTGCCTTTTGTATTTCATTCCGATGCAATTTCTGTGTTTCATCGTCAATAAGAAGGTCAGAGGGATACAGTAAACCTGAAGTGAAGCAACGGAATCTATAACTAGTGTCACATGAATGGTTAAAAACATAGACAGTAAGAAGAGTCAGTTATCTTGTACTTAAGTCGGCATTGTACCTTTTGTATTTAATTCCGATGCAATTTCTGTGTTTCATCGTCAATAAGAAGGTCAGAGGGATACAGTAAACCTGAAGTGAAGCATCGGAATCTATAACTAGCGTCACAGGAATAGTTCAAAACATAGACAGTAAGAAGAGTCAGTTTTCTTGTACTTAAGTCGGCATTGTTCCTTTTCTATTTAATTCCGATGTAATTTCTATGTTTCATCGTCAATAAGAAGGTCAGAGGGATGCAGTAAACCTGAAGTGAAGCATCGGAATCTATAACTAGTGTCACAGGAACGGATCGAAGCATAGACAGAAAGAAGAGACAGTTTTCTTGTACTTAAGTCGGCATTGTGCCTTTTGTATTTAATTCCGAAGCAATTTCTGTGATTCGTCGTCAATAAGAAGGTCAGAGGGATACAGTAAACCTGAAGTGAAGCATCGGGAACTATAACTAGGGTCACTGAAATGGATCAAAGCATAGACAGTAAGAAGAGTCAGTTTTCTTGTACTTAAGTCGGCATTGTGCCTTTTGTATTTAATTCCGGTGCAATTTCTGTGTTTCATCGTCAATAAGAAAGTCAGAGGGATACAGTAAACCTGAAGTGAAGCATAGGAATCTATAACTAGTGTCACAGGAATGGTTCAAAACATAGACAGTAAGAAGAGTCAGTTTTCTTTTACTTAAGTCGGCGTAGTGATTTTGTATTAGAATTCCGATGCAATTTCTGTGTTTCATCGTCAATAAGAAGGTCAGCGCGATACAGTCTACCTGAAGTGAAACATCGGAATCTATAACTAGTGTCACATGAATGGTTCAAAACATAGACAGTAAGAAGAGTCAGTTATCTGGTACTTATGTGGGCAATGTGCCTTCTGTATTTAATTCCGATGCAATTTCTGTGTTTCATCGTCAATAAGATGGTCAGAGGGATACAGTAAACCTGAAGTGAAGCATCGGAATCTATAACTAGTGGCACAGGAATGGTTCAAAACATACACAGTAAGAAGAGTCAGTTTTCTTGTACTTAAGTCGGCATTGTTCCTTTTCTATTTAATTCCGATGCAATTTCTATGTTTCATCGTCAATAAGAAGGTCAGGGGGATACAGTAAACCTGAAGTGAAGCATCGGAATCTATAACTAGTGTCACAGGAATGGATCAAAGCATAGACAGTAAGAGAGTCAGATAACTTGAACTATAGTCGGGATTGTGCCTTTTGTATTCAGTTCCGAAGCAATTTCTGTGATTCATCGTCAATAAGGAGGTCATAGGGATACAGTAAACCTGGAGTAAAGCATCGGAATCTATAACTAGAGTCACATGAATGGTTTAAATCATAGACAGTAAGAAGAGTCAGTTTTCTTGTACTTATGTCGGCGTTGTGCCTTTTGTATTTAATTCCGATGCAATTTCTGTGTTTCATCGTCAATAAGAAGGTCCGAGGGATACAATAAACCTGAAGTGAAGCATCGGAATCTATAACTAGTGTCACAGGAATGGTTCAAAACATAGACAGTAAGAAGAGTCAGTTTTCTTGTACTTAAGTCGGCATTGTGCATTTTGTATATAATTCCGATGCAATTTCAGTGTTTCAACGTCCATAAGAAGGTCAGAGGGATACAGTGAACCTGAAATGAAGCATCGGAATCCATAACTAGTGTCACAGGAATGGATCAAAACATAGACAGTAGGAAGAGTCAGTTTTATTGTACCTTAGTCGGCATTGTGCCTTTTGTATTTAATTCCGATGCAATGTGTGTGTTTCATCGTCAATAAGATGGTCAGAGGGATACAGTAAACCTGAAGTGAAGCATCGGAATCTATAACTAGTGTCACATGAATTGTTAAAATCATAGACAGTAAGAAGAGTCAGTTATCTTGTACTTAAGTCGGCATTGTGCCTTTTGTATTTAATTCCGATGCAATTTCTGTGTTTCATCGTCAATAAGAAGGTCAGAGGGATACAGTAAACCTGAAGTGGAGCATCGGAATCTATAACTAGCGTCACAGGAATAGTTCAAAACACAGACAGTAAGTAGAGTCAGTTTTCTTGTACTTAAGTCGGCATTGTTTCTTTTCTATTTAATCCGATGCAATTTCTATGTTTCATCGTCAATAAGAAGGTCAGAGGGATACAGTAAACCTGAAGTGAAGCATCGAGAACTATAACTAGTGTCACAGGAATGGATCAAAGCATAGACAGTAAGAAGAGTCAGTTTTCTTGTACTTAAGTCGGCATTGTGCCTTTTGTATTTAATTCCGATGCAATTTCAGTGTTTCATCGGCAATAAGAAGGTCAGAGGGATACAGTAATCCTGAAGTGAAGCATCGGAATCTATAACTAGTGTCACAGGAATGGTTCAAACATAGACAGTAAGAAGAGTCAGTTTTCTTGTACTTAAGTCGGCGTTGTGCCTTTTGTATTTAATTCCGATGCAATCTCTGTGTTTCATCGTCAATAAGAAGGTCAGAGGGATACAGTAAACCGGATGTGAAGCATCGGAATCTATAACTAGTGTCACATGAATGGTTTAAAACATAGACAGTAAGAAGAGTCAGTTATCTTGTACTTAAGTCGGCATTGTGCCTTTTGTATTTAATTACGATGCAATTTCTGTGTTTCATCGTCAATAAGAAGGTCCGAGGGATACAGTAAACCTGAAGTGAAGCATCGGAATCTATGACTAGTGTCACAGGAAAGGTTCAAAAATAGACAGTAAGAAGAGTCAGTTTTCTTGTACTTAAGTCGGCATTGTTCATTTTCTATTTAATTCCGATGCAATTTCTATGTTTCATCGTCAATAACAAGGTCAGAGGGATACGGTAAACCTGAAGTGAAGCATCGGGAACTATAACTAGTGTCACAGGAATGGATCAAAGCATAGACAGTAAGAAGAGTCAGTTTTCTTGTACTTAAGTCGGCATTGTGCCTTTTGTATTTAATTCCGAAGCAATTTCTGTGATTCATCGTCAATAAGAGTGTCAGAGTGAAACAGTAAACCTGGAGTAAAGCATCGGAATCTATGACTAGTGTCACATAAATGGTGTAAAAACATAGACAGTAACAAGAGTCAGTTTTGTTGTACTTAAGTCGGCATTGTGCCTTTTGTATTTAATTCCGGTGCAATTTCTGTGTTTCATCGTCAATAAGAAGGTCAGAGGGATACAGTAAACCTGAAGTGAAGCTTCGGAATCTATAACTAGTGTCACAGGAATGGTTCAAAACATAGACAGTAAGAACAGTCAGTTTTCTTGTACTTAAGTCGGCGTTGTGCCTTTTGTATTTAATTCCGATGCAATTTCTGTGTTTCATCGTCAATAAGAAGGTCAGCGCGATACAGTAAACCTGAAGTGAAGCATCGGAATCTATAACTAGTGTCACATGAATGGTTCAAAACATAGACAGTAAGAAGAGTCAGTTATCTGGTACTTAAGTGGGCATTGTGCCTTCTGTATTTAATTCCGATGCAATTTCTGTGTTTCATCGTCAATAAGATGGTCAGAGGGATACAGTAAACCTGAAGTGAAGAATCGGAATCCATAACAAGTGTCACAGGAACGGTTCATAACATAGACAGTAAGAAGATTCAGTTTTCTTGTTCTTAAGTCGGCATTGTTCCTTTTCTATTTAATTCCGATGCAATTTCTATGTTTCATCGTCAATTAGAAGGTCAGAGGGATACAGTAAACCTCAAGTGAAGCATCGGAATCTGTAACTAGTGTCACAGGAATGGTTCAAAACATAGACAGTAAGAAGGGTCAGTTTTCTTGTACTTAAGTCGGCATTGTGCCTTTTGTATTTAATTCCGATGCAATTTCTGTGTTTCATCGTCAATAAGAAGGTCAGAGGGATACAGTAAACCTGAAGTGAAGCATCGGAATCTATAACTAGTGCCACAGGAATGGTTCAAAACATAGACAGTAAGAAGAGTCAGTTTTCTTGTACTTAAGCCGGCGTTGTGCCTTTTGTATTTAATTCCGATGCAATATCTGTGTTTCATCGTCAATAAGAAGGTCAGCGCGATACAGTAAACCTGAAGTGAAGCATCGGAATCTATAACTAGTGTCACATGAATGGTTCAACAGTTAGACAGTAAGATGAGTCAGTTTTCTTATACTTAAGTCGGCATTGTGTCTTTTGTATTTAATTCCGATGCAATTTCTGTGTTTCATCGTCAATAAGAAGGTCAGAGGGATACAGTAAACCTGAAGTGAAGCATCGGAATCTATAACTAGTGTCACAGGAATGGTTCAAAACATAGACAGTTAGAAGAGTCAGTTTTCTTGTACTTAAGTCGGCATTGTGCATTTTGTATATAATTCCGATCCAATTTCAGTGTTTCAACGTCCATAAGAAGGTCATAGGGATACAGTGAACCTGTAATGAAGCATCGGAATCCATAACTAGTGTCACAGGAATTGATCAAAACATAGACAGTAGGAAGAGTCAGTTTTATTGTACTTAAGTCGGCATTGTGCCTTTTGTATTTAATTCCGATGCAATGTGTGTGTTTCATCGTCAATAAGAAGGTCAGAGGGATACAGTAAACCTGAAGTGAAGCATCGGAATCTGTGACTAGTGTCACAGGAAAGGTTCAAATATAGACAGTAAGAAGAGTCAGTTTTCTTGTACTTAAGTCGGAATTGTTCATTTTCTATTTAATTCCGATGCAATTTCTATGTTTCATCGTCAATAACAAGGTCAGAGGGATACAGTAAAACTGAAGTGAAGCATCGGGAACTATAACTAGTGTCACAGGGATGGATCAAAGCATAGACAGTAAGAAGAGTCAGTTTTCTTGTACTTAAGTCGGCATTGTGCCTTTTGTATTTAATTCCGAAGCAATTTCTGTGATTCATCGTCAATAAGAATGTCAGAGTGATACAGTAAACCTGGAGTAAAGCATCGGAATCTATAACTAGTGTCACATGAATGGTGTAAAAACATAGACAGTAACAAGAGTCAGTTTTGTTGTACTTAAGTCGGCATTGTGCCTTTTGTATTTAATTCCGGTGCAATTTCTGTGTTTCATCGTCAATAAGAAGGTCAGAGGGATACAGTAAACCTGAAGTGAAGCATCGGAATCTATAACTAGTGTCACATGAATGGTTCAAAACATAGACAGTAAGAAGAGTCAGTTATCTGGTACTTAAGTGGGCATTGTGCCTTCTGTATTTAATTCCGATGCAATTTCTGTGTTTCATCGTCAATAAGATGGCCAGAGGGATACAGTAAACCTGAAGTGAAGAATCGGAATGCATAACAAGTGTCACAGGAACGGTTCATAACATAGACAGTAAGAAGAATCAGTTTTCTTGTTCTTAAGTCGGCATTGTTCCTTTTCTATTTAATTTCGATGCAATTTCTATGTTTCATCGTCAATAAGAAGGTCAGAGGGATACAGTAAACCTCAAGTGAAGCATCGGAATATATAACTAGTGTCACAGGAATGGTTCAAAACATAGACAGTAAGAAGGGTCAGTTTTCTTGTACTTAAGTCGGCATTGTGCCTTTTGTATTTAATTCCGATGCAATTTCTGTGTTTCATCGTCAATAAGAAGGTCAGAGGGATACAGTAAACCTGAAGTGAAGCGTCGGAATCTATAACTAGTGCCACAGGAATGATTCAAAACATAGACAGTAAGAAGAGTCAGTTTTCTTGTACTTAAGTCGGCGTTGTGCCTTTTGTATTTCATTCCGATGCAATTTCTGTGTTTCATCGTCAATAAGAAGGTCAGAGGGATACAGTAAACCTGAAGTGAAGCATCGGAATCTATAACTAGTGTCACATGAATGGTTAAAAACATAGACAGTAAGAAGAGTCAGTTATCTTGTACTTAAGTCGGCATTGTACCTTTTGTATTTAATTCCGATGCAATTTCTGTGTTTCATCGTCAATAAGAAGGTCAGAGGGATACAGTAAACCTGAAGTGAAGCATCGGAATCTATAACTTGCGTCACAGGAATAGTTCAAAACATAGACAGTAAGAAGAGTCAGTTTTCTTGTACTTAAGTCGGCATTGTTCCTTTTCTATTTAATTCCGATGTAATTTCTATGTTTCATCGTCAATAAGAAGGTCAGAGGGATGCAGTAAACCTGAAGTGAAGCATCGGAATCTATAACTAGTGTCACAGGAACGGATCGAAGCATAGACAGAAAGAAGAGACAGTTTTCTTGTACTTAAGTCGGCATTGTGCCTTTTGTATTTAATTCCGAAGCAATTTCTGTGATTCGTCGTCAATAAGAAGGTCAGAGGGATACAGTAAACCTGAAGTGAAGCATCGGGAACTATAACTAGGGTCACTGAAATGGATCAAAGCATAGACAGTAAGAAGAGTCAGTTTTCTTGTACTTAAGTCGGCATTGTGCCTTTTGTATTTAATTCCGGTGCAATTTCTGTGTTTCATCGTCAATAAGAAAGTCAGAGGGATACAGTAAACCTGAAGTGAAGCATAGGAATCTATAACTAGTGTCACAGGAATGGTTCAAAACATAGACAGTAAGAAGAGTCAGTTTTCTTTTACTTAAGTCGGCGTAGTGCCTTTTGTATTAGAATTCCGATGCAATTTCTGTGTTTCATCGTCAATAAGAAGGTCAGCGCGATACAGTCTACCTGAAGTGAAACATCGGAATCTATAACTAGTGTCACATGAATGGTTCAAAACATAGACAGTAAGAAGAGTCAGTTATCTGGTACTTATGTGGGCAATGTGCCTTCTGTATTTAATTCCGATGCAATTTCTGTGTTTCATCGTCAATAAGATGGTCAGAGGGATACAGTAAACCTGAAGTGAAGCATCGGAATCTATAACTAGTGGCACAGGAATGGTTCAAAACATACACAGTAAGAAGAGTCAGTTTTCTTGTACTTAAGTCGGCATTGTTCCTTTTCTATTTAATTCCGATGCAATTTCTATGTTTCATCGTCAATAAGAAGGTCAGGGGGATACAGTAAACCTGAAGTGAAGCATCGGAATCTATAACTAGTGTCACAGGAATGGATCAAAGCATAGACAGTAAGAGAGTCAGATAACTTGAACTATAGTCGGGATTGTGCCTTTTGTATTCAGTTCCGAAGCAATTTCTGTGATTCATCGTCAATAAGGAGGTCATAGGGATACAGTAAACCTGGAGTAAAGCATCGGAATCTATAACTAGAGTCACATGAATGGTTTAAATCATAGACAGTAAGAAGAGTCAGTTTTCTTGTACTTATGTCGGCGTTGTGCCTTTTGTATTTAATTCCGATGCAATTTCTGTGTTTCATCGTCAATAAGAAGGTCCGAGGGATACAATAAACCTGAAGTGAAGCATCGGAATCTATAACTAGTGTCACAGGAATGGTTCAAAACATAGACAGTAAGAAGAGTCAGTTTTCTTGTACTTAAGTCGGCATTGTGCATTTTGTATATAATTCCGATGCAATTTCAGTGTTTCAACGTCCATAAGAAGGTCAGAGGGATACAGTGAACCTGAAATGAAGCATCGGAATCCATAACTAGTGTCACAGGAATGGATCAAAACATAGACAGTAGGAACAGTCAGTTTTATTGTACCTTAGTCGGCATTGTGCCTTTTGTATTTAATTCCGATGCAATGTGTGTGTTTCATCGTCAATAAGATGGTCAGAGGGATACAGTAAACCTGAAGTGAAGCATCGGAATCTATAACTAGTGTCACATGAATTGTTAAAATCATAGACAGTAAGAAGAGTCAGTTATCTTGTACTTAAGTCGGCATTGTGCCTTTTGTATTTAATTCCGATGCAATTTCTGTGTTTCATCGTCAATAAGAAGGTCAGAGGGATACAGTAAACCTGAAGTGGAGCATCGGAATCTATAACTAGCGTCACAGGAATAGTTCAAAACACAGACAGTAAGTAGAGTCAGTTTTCTTGTACTTAAGTCGGCATTGTTTCTTTTCTATTTAATCCGATGCAATTTCTATGTTTCATCGTCAATAAGAAGGTCAGAGGGATACAGTAAACCTGAAGTGAAGCATCGAGAACTATAACTAGTGTCACAGGAATGGATCAAAGCATAGACAGTAAGAAGAGTCAGTTTTCTTGTACTTAAGTCGGCATTGTGCCTTTTGTATTTAATTCCGATGCAATTTCAGTGTTTCATCGGCAATAAGAAGGTCAGAGGGATACAGTAATCGTGAAGTGAAGCATCGGAATCTATAACTAGTGTCACAGGAATGGTTCAAACATAGACAGTAAGAAGAGTCAGTTTTCTTGTACTTAAGTCGGCGTTGTGCCTTTTGTATTTAATTCCGATGCAATCTCTGTGTTTCATCGTCAATAAGAAGGTCAGAGGGATACAGTAAACCGGATGTGAAGCATCGGAATCTATAACTAGTGTCACATGAATGGTTTAAAACATAGACAGTAAGAAGAGTCAGTTATCTTGTACTTAAGTCGGCATTGTGCCTTTTGTATTTAATTACGATGCAATTTCTGTGTTTCATCGTCAATAAGAAGGTCCGAGGGATACAGTAAACCTGAAGTGAAGCATCGGAATCTATGACTAGTGTCACAGGAAAGGTTCAAAAATAGACAGTAAGAAGAGTCAGTTTTCTTGTACTTAAGTCGGCATTGTTCATTTTCTATTTAATTCCGATGCAATTTCTATGTTTCATCGTCAATAACAAGGTCAGAGGGATACGGTAAACCTGAAGTGAAGCATCGGGAACTATAACTAGTGTCACAGGAATGGATCAAAGCATAGACAGTAAGAAGAGTCAGTTTTCTTGTACTTAAGTCGGCATTGTGCCTTTTGTATTTAATTCCGAAGCAATTTTTGTGATTCATCGTCAATAAGAGTGTCAGAGTGAAACAGTAAACCTGGAGTAAAGCATCGGAATCTATGACTAGTGTCACATAAATGGTGTAAAAACATAGACAGTAACAAGAGTCAGTTTTGTTGTACTTAAGTCGGCATTGTGCCTTTTGTATTTAATTCCGGTGCAATTTCTGTGTTTCATCGTCAATAAGAAGGTCAGAGGGATACAGTAAACCTGAAGTGAAGCTTCGGAATCTATAACTAGTGTCACAGGAATGGTTCAAAACATAGACAGTAAGAACAGTCAGTTTTCTTGTACTTAAGTCGGCGTTGTGCCTTTTGTATTTAATTCCGATGCAATTTCTGTGTTTCATCGTCAATAAGAAGGTCAGCGCGATACAGTAAACCTGAAGTGAAGCATCGGAATCTATAACTAGTGTCACATGAATGGTTCAAAACATAGACAGTAAGAAGAGTCAGTTATCTGGTACTTAAGTGGGCATTGTGCCTTCTGTATTTAATTCCGATGCAATTTCTGTGTTTCATCGTCAATAAGATGGTCAGAGGGATACAGTAAACCTGAAGTGAAGAATCGGAATCCATAACAAGTGTCACAGGAACGGTTCATAACATAGACAGTAAGAAGATTCAGTTTTCTTGTTCTTAAGTCGGCATTGTTCCTTTTCTATTTAATTCCGATGCAATTTCTATGTTTCATCGTCAATTAGAAGGTCAGAGGGATACAGTAAACCTCAAGTGAAGCATCGGAATCTGTAACTAGTGTCACAGGAATGGTTCAAAACATAGACAGTAAGAAGGGTCAGTTTTCTTGTACTTAAGTCGGCATTGTGCCTTTTGTATTTAATTCCGATGCAATTTCTGTGTTTCATCGTCAATAAGAAGGTCAGAGGGATACAGTAAACCTGAAGTGAAGCATCGGAATCTATAACTAGTGCCACAGGAATGGTTCAAAACATAGACAGTAAGAAGAGTCAGTTTTCTTGTACTTAAGCCGGCGTTGTGCCTTTTGTATTTAATTCCGATGCAATATCTGTGTTTCATCGTCAATAAGAAGGTCAGCGCGATACAGTAAACCTGAAGTGAAGCATCGGAATCTATAACTAGTGTCACATGAATGGTTCAACAGTTAGACAGTAAGATGAGTCAGTTTTCTTATACTTAAGTCGGCATTGTGTCTTTTGTATTTAATTCCGATGCAATTTCTGTGTTTCATCGTCAATAAGAAGGTCAGAGGGATACAGTAAACCTGAAGTGAAGCATCGGAATCTATAACTAGTGTCACAGGAATGGTTCAAAACATAGACAGTTAGAAGAGTCAGTTTTCTTGTACTTAAGTCGGCATTGTGCATTTTGTATATAATTCCGATCCAATTTCAGTGTTTCAACGTCCATAAGAAGGTCATAGGGATACAGTGAACCTGTAATGAAGCATCGGAATCCATAACTAGTGTCACAGGAATTGATCAAAACATAGACAGTAGGAAGAGTCAGTTTTATTGTACTTAAGTCGGCATTGTGCCTTTTGTATTTAATTCCGATGCAATGTGTGTGTTTCATCGTCAATAAGAAGGTCAGAGGGATACAGTAAACCTGAAGTGAAGCATCGGAATCTGTGACTAGTGTCACAGGAAAGGTTCAAATATAGACAGTAAGAAGAGTCAGTTTTCTTGTACTTAAGTCGGAATTGTTCATTTTCTATTTAATTCCGATGCAATTTCTATGTTTCATCGTCAATAACAAGGTCAGAGGGATACAGTAAAACTGAAGTGAAGCATCGGGAACTATAACTAGTGTCACAGGGATGGATCAAAGCATAGACAGTAAGAAGAGTCAGTTTTCTTGTACTTAAGTCGGCATTGTGCCTTTTGTATTTAATTCCGAAGCAATTTCTGTGATTCATCGTCAATAAGAATGTCAGAGTGATACAGTAAACCTGGAGTAAAGCATCGGAATCTATAACTAGTGTCACATGAATGGTGTAAAAACATAGACAGTAACAAGAGTCAGTTTTGTTGTACTTAAGTCGGCATTGTGCCTTTTGTATTTAATTCCGGTGCAATTTCTGTGTTTCATCGTCAATAAGAAGGTCAGAGGGATACAGTAAACCTGAAGTGAAGCATCGGAATCTATAACTAGTGTCACATGAATGGTTCAAAACATAGACAGTAAGAAGAGTCAGTTATCTGGTACTTAAGTGGGCATTGTGCCTTCTGTATTTAATTCCGATGCAATTTCTGTGTTTCATCGTCAATAAGATGGCCAGAGGGATACAGTAAACCTGAAGTGAAGAATCGGAATGCATAACAAGTGTCACAGGAACGGTTCATAACATAGACAGTAAGAAGAATCAGTTTTCTTGTTCTTAAGTCGGCATTGTTCCTTTTCTATTTAATTTCGATGCAATTTCTATGTTTCATCGTCAATAAGAAGGTCAGAGGGATACAGTAAACCTCAAGTGAAGCATCGGAATCTATAACTAGTGTCACAGGAATGGTTCAAAACATAGACAGTAAGAAGGGTCAGTTTTCTTGTACTTAAGTCGGCATTGTGCCTTTTGTATTTAATTCCGATGCAATTTCTGTGTTTCATCGTCAATAAGAAGGTCAGAGGGATACAGTAAACCTGAAGTGAAGCGTCGGAATCTATAACTAGTGCCACAGGAATGATTCAAAACATAGACAGTAAGAAGAGTCAGTTTTCTTGTACTTAAGTAGGCGTTGTGCCTTTCGTATTTAATTCCGATGCAAATTCTGTGTTTCATCGTCAATAAGAAGGTAAGAGGGATACAGTAAACCGGAAGTGATGCATCGGAATCTATAACTAGTGTCACATGAATGGTTCAAAAGTTAGACAGTAAGATGAGTCAGTTTTCTTATACTTAAGTCGGCATTGTGTCTTTTGTATTTAATTCCGATGCAATTTCTGTGTTTCATCGTCAATAAGAAGGTCAGAGGGATACAATAAACCTGAAGTGAAGCATCGGAATCTATAACTAGTGTCACAGGAATAGATCAAAGCATAGACAGTAAGAAGAGTCAGTTTTCTTGTACTTTAGTCGGGATTGTGCCTTTTGTATTCAATTTCGAAGCAATTTCTGTGATTCCTCGTCAATAAGAAGGTCATAGGGATACAGTAAACTTGGAGTAAAGCATCGGAATCTATAACTAGTGTCACATGAATGGTTTAAATCATAGACAGTAAGAAGAGTCAGTTTTCTTGTACTTAAGTCGGCGTTGTGCCTTTTGTATATAATTCCGAAGCAATTTCTGTGTTTCATCGTCAATAAGAAGGTCCGAGGGATACAATAAACCTGAAGTGAAGCATCGGAATCTATAACTAGTGTCACAGGAATGGTTCAAAACATAGACAGTAAGAAGGGTCAATTTTCTTGTACTTAAGTCGGCATTGTGCCTTTTGTATATAATTCCGAGGCAATTTCAGTGTTTCAACGTCCATAAGAAGGTTAGAGGGATACAGTGAACCTGAAATGAAGCATCGGAATCCATAACTAGTGTCACAGTCATGGTTCAAAACATAGACAGTAGGAAGAGTCAGTTTTATTGTACTTAAGTCGGCATTGTGCCTTTTGTATTTAATTCCGATGCAATTTCTGTGTTTCATCGTCAATAAGAGGGTCAGAGGGATACAGTAAACCAGAAGTGAAGCATCTGAATCAATAACTAGTGTCACATGAATGGTTCAAAACATAGACAGTAAGAAGAGTTAGTTTTCTTGTACTTAAGTCGGCATTGTGCCTTTTGTATTTCATTTCGATGCAATTTCTGTGTTTCATCGTCAATAAAACGGTCATAGGGATACAGTAAACCTGAAGTGAAGCATCGGAATCTGTAACTAGTGTCACATGAATGGTTAAAAACATAGACAGCAAGAAGAGTCAGTTATCTTGTACTTAAGTCGGCATTGTGCCTTTTGTATTTAATTCCGATGCAATTTCTGCCTTTCATCGTCAATTAGAAGGTCAGAGGGATACAGTAAACCTGAAGTGAAGCATCGGAATCTATAACTAGCGTCACAGCAATAGTTCAAAACATAGACAGTAAGAAGAGTCAGTTTTCTTGTACTTAAGTCGGCATTGTTCCTTTTCTATTTAATTCCGATGCAATTTCAATGTTTCATCGTCAATAAGAAGGTCAGAGGGATACAGTAAACCTGAAGTGAAGCATCGGAATCTATAACTAGTGTCACAGGAAAGGTTCAAAACATCGAAAGTAAGAGGAGTCAGTTTACTTGTACTTAAGTCGGCATTGTTCATTTTCTATTTAATTCCTATGCAATTTCTATGTTTCATCGTCATGAACAAGGTCAGAGGGATACAGTAAACCTGAATTGAAGCATCGGGAACTATAACTAATGTCACAGGAATGGATCAATGCATAGACAGTAAGAAGAGTCAGTTTTCTTGTACTTAAAACGGCATTGTGCCTTTTGTATTTAATTCCGAACCAATTTCTGTGATTCATCGTCAATAAGAATGTCAGAGTGATACAGTAAACCTGGAGTAAAGCATCGGAATTTATAACTAGTGTCACATGAATGGTGTGAAACATAGACAGTAAGAAGAGTCAGTTTTGTTGTAATTAAGTAGGCATTGTGCCTTTTGTATTTAATTCCGGTGCAATTTCTGTGTTTCATCGTCAATAAGAAGGTCAGAGGGATACAGTAAACCTGAAGTGAAGCATCGGAATCTATAACTAGTGTAACAGGAATGGTTCAGAACATAGACAGTAAGAAGAGTCCGTTTTCTTGTACTTAAGTAGGTGTTGTGCCTTTTGTATTTAATTCCGATGCAATTTCTGTGTTTCATCGTCAATAAGAAGGTCAGCGCGATACAGTAAACCTGAAGTGAAGCATCGGAATCTATAACTAGTGTCACATGAATGGTTCAAAACTTAGACAGTAAGATGAGTCAGTTTTCTTATACTTAAGTCGGCATTGTGCCTTTTGTATTTAATTCCGATGCAATTTCTGTGTTTCATCGTCAATAAGAAGGTCAGAGGGATACAGTAAACCTGAAGTGAAGCATCGGAATCTATAACTAGTGGCACAGGAACGGTTCAAAACATACCCAGTAAGAAAAGTCAGTTTTCTTGTACTTAAGTCTTCATTGTTCCTTTTCTATTTAATTCCGATGCAATTTCTATGTTTTGTCGTCAATAAGAAGGTCAGAGCGATACAGTAAACCTCAAGTGAAGCATCGGAATCTATAACTAGTGTCACAGGAATGGTTCAAAACATAGACAGTAAGAAGGGTCAGTTTTCTTGTACTTAAGTCGGCATTGTGCCTTTTGTATTTAATTCCGATGCAATTTCTGTGTTTCATCGTCAATAAGAAGGTCAGAGGGATACAGTAAACCTGAAGTGATGCATCGGAATCTATAACTAGTGTCACAGGAATGGTTCAAAACACAGACAGTAAGAACAGTCAGTTTTCTTGTACTTAAGTCGGCGTTGTGCTTTTTGTATTTAATTCCGATGCAATTTCTGTGTTTCATGGTCAATAAGAAGGTCAGAGGGATACAGTAAACCTGAAGTGAAGCATCGGAATCTATAACTAGTGCCACAGGAATGGTTCAAAACATAGACAGTAAGAAGAGTCAGTTTTCTTGTACTTAAGTAGGCGTTGTGCCTTTTGTATTTAATTCCGATGCAAATTCTGTGTCTCATCGTCAATAAGAATGTAAGAGGGATACAGTAAAACTGAAGTGAAGCATCGGAATCTATAACTAGTGTTACATGAATGGTTCAAAAGTTAGACAGTAAGATGAGTCAGTTTTCTTATACTTAAGTCGGCATTGTGCCTTTTGTATTTAATTCCGATGCAATTTCTGTGTTTCGTCGTCAATAAGAAGGTCAGAGGGATACAGTAAACCTGAAGTGAAGCATCGGAATCTATAACTAGTGGCACAGGAATGGTTCAAAACATACACAGTAAGAAGAGTCAGTTTTCTTGTACTTAAGTCGGCATTGTGCCTTTTGTATATAATTCCGATGCAATTTCAGTGTTTCAACAACCATAAGAAGGTCAGAGGGATACAGTGAACCTGAAATGAAGCAACGGAATCCATAACTAGTGTCACAGGAATGGTTCAAAACATAGACAGTAGGAAGAGTCAGTTTTATTGTACTTAAGTCGGCATTGTGCCTTTTGTATTTAATTCCGATGCAATTTCTGTGTTTCATCGTCAATAAGAAGGTCAGAGGGATACAGTAAACCTGAAGTGAAGCATCGGAATCTATAACTAGTGTCACATGAATGGTTCAAATCATAGACAGTAAGAAGAGTCAGTTTTCTTGTACTTAAGTCGGCATTGTGCCTTTTGTATTTCATTCCGATGCAATTTCTGTGTTTCATCGTCAATAAGACGGTCAGAGGGATACAGTAAACCTGAAGTGAAGCATCGGAATCTGTAACTAGTGTCACATGAATGGTTAAAAACATAGACAGCAAGAAGAGTCAGTTATCTTGTAGTTAAGTCGGCATTGTGCCTTTTGTATTTAATTCCGATGCAATTTCTGCCTTTCATCGTCAATTAGAAGGTCAGAGGGATACAGTAAACCTGAAGTGAAGCATCGGAATCTATAACTAGCGTCACAGCAATAGTTCAAAACATAGACAGTAAGAAGAGTCAGTTTTCTTGTACTTAAGTCGGCATTGTTCCTTTTCTATTTAATTCCGATGCAATTTCTATGTTTCATCGTCAATAAGAAGGTCAGAGGGATACAGTAAACCTGAAGTGAAGCATCGGAATCTATAACTAGTGTCACAGGAAAGGTTCAAAACATCGAAAGTAAGAAGAGTCAGTTTACTTGCACTTAAGTCGTCATTGTTCATTTTCTATTTAATTCCGATGCAATTTCTATGTTTCATCGTCATTAACAAGGTCAGAGGGATACAGTAAACCTGAATTGAAGCATCGGGAACTATAACTAATGTCACAGGAATGGATCAATGCATAGACAGTAAGAAGAGTCAGTTTTCTTGTACTTAAGTCGGCATTGTGCCTTTTGTATTTAATTCCGAACCAATTTATGTGATTCATCGTCAATAAGAATGTCAGAGTGATACAGTAAACCTGGAGTAAAGCATCGGAATCTATAACTAGTGTCACATGAATGGTGTGAAACATAGACAGTAAGAAGAGTCAGTTTTGTTGTAATTAAGTAGGCATTGTGCCTTCTGTATTTAATTCCGGTGCAATTTCTGTGTTTCATCGTCAATAAGAAGGTCAGAGGGATACAGTAACCCTGAAGTGAAGCATCGGAATCTATAACTAGTGTCACAGGAATGGTTCAAAACATAGACAATAAGAAGAGTCAGTTTTCTTGTACTTAAGTAGGCGTTGTGCCTTTTGTATTTAATTCCGATGCAATTTCTGTGTTTCATCGTCAATAAGAAGGTCAGCGCGACACAGTAAACCTGAAGTGAAGCATCGGAATCTATAACTAGTGTCACATGAATGGTTCAAAACTTAGACAGTAAGATGAGTCAGTTTTCTTATACTTATGTCGGCATTGTGCCTTTTGTATTTAATTCCGATGCAATTTCTGTGTTTCATCGTCAATAAGAAGGTAAGAGGGATACAGTAAACCTGAAGTGAAGCATCGGAATCTATAACTAGTGGCACAGGAACGGTTCAATCATACACAGTAAGAAGAGTCAGTTTTCTTGTACTTAAGTCGGCATTGTTCCTTTTATAATTAATTCCGATGCAATTTCTATGTTTCATCGTCAATAAGAAGGTCAGGGGGATACAGTAAACCTGAAGTGAAGCATCGGAATCTATAACTAGTGTCACAGGAATGGATCAAAGCATAGACACTAAGAAGAGTCAGTTTTCTTGTACTTAAGTCGGCGTTGTGCCTTTTGTATTTAATTCCGATGCAATTTCTGTGTTTCATCGTCAATAAGAAGGTCCGAGGGATACAGTAAACCTGAAGTGAAGCATCGGAATCTATAACTAGTGTCACAGGAATGGTTCAAAACAAAGACAGTAAGAAGAGTCAGTTTTCTTGTACTTAAGTCGGCATTGTGAATTTTGTATATAATTCCGATGCAATTTCAGTGTTTCATCGTCCATAACAAGGTCAGAGGGATACAGTGAACCTGAAGTGAAGCTTCGGAATCCATAACTAGTGTCACAGGAATGGTTCAAAACATAGACTGTAGGAAGAGTCAGTTTTATTGTACTTAAGTCGGCATTGTGCCTTTTGTATTTAATTCAGATGCAATTTCTGTGTTTCATCGGCAATAAGAAGGTCAGAGGGATATCGTAAACCTGAAGTGAAGCATCGGAATCTATAACTAGTGTCACAGGAATGGTTCAAACATAGACAGTAAGAAGAGTCAGTTTTCTTGTACTTAAGTCGGCGTTGTGCCTTTTGTATTTAATTCCGATGCAATCTCAGTGTTTCATCGTCAATAAGAAGGTCAGAGGGATACAGTAAACCGGACGTGAAGCATCGGAATCTAGTGTCACATGAATGGTTCAAAACATAGACAGTAAGAAGAGTCAGTTTTCTTGAACTTAAGTCGGCATTGTGCCTTTTGTATTTAATTCCGAAGCAATTTCTTTGATTCGTCGTCAATACGAAGGTCAGAGGAATACAGTAAACCTGAAGTGAAGCATCGGGAACTATAAGTAGTGTCACAGGAATGGATCAAAGCATAGACAGTAAGAAGAGTCAGTTTTCTTGTACTTAAGTCGGCATTGTGCCTTTTGTATTTAATTCAGATGCAATTTCTGTGTTTCATCGGCAATAAGAAGGTCAGAGGGATATAGTAAACCTGAAGTGAAGCATCGGAATCTATAACTAGTGTCACAGGAATGGTCAAACATAGACAGTAAGAAGAGTCAGTTTTATTGTACTTAAGTCGGCGTTGTGCCTTTTGTATTTAATTCCGATGCAATGTCTGTGTTTCATCGTCAATAAGATGGTCAGAGGGATACAGTAAACCGGAAGTGAAGCATCGGAATCTAGTGTCACATGAATGGTTCAAAACATAGACAGTAAGAAGAGTCAGTTATCTTGTACTTAAGTCGGCATTGTGCCTTTTGTATTAATTCCGATGCAATTTCTGTGTTTCATCGTCAATAAGAAGGTCAGAGGGATACAGTAAACCTGAAGTGAAGCATCGGAATGTATGACTAGTGTCACAGGAACGGTTAAAACATAGACAGTAAGAAGAGTCAATTTTCTTGTACTTAAGTCGGCATTGTTCATTTTTTGTTTAATTCCGATGCAATTTCTACGTTTCATCGTCAATAACAAGGTCAGAGGGATACAGTAAACCTGAAGTGAAGCATCGGAATCTGTAACTAGTGTCACAGGAATGGTTCAAATCATAGACAGTAAGAAGAGTCAGTTTCCTTGTACTTAAGTCGGCGTTGTGCCTTTTGTATTTAATTCTGATGCGATTTCTGTGTTTCATCGTCAATTAGAAAGTCAGAGGGATACAGTAAACCTGAAGTGAAGCATTGGAGTCTAGTATCACATGAATGGTTCAAAACATAGACAGTAAGAAGAGTAGGTTATCTTGTACTTAAGTCGGCATTGTGCCTTTTGTATTTAACTCCGATGCAATTTCTGTGTTTCATCGTCAATAAGAAGGTCAGAGGGATACAGTAAACCTGAAGTGAAGCATCGGAATCTATGACTAGTGTCACAGGAAAGGTTCAAAACATAGACAGTAAGAAGAGTCAATTTTCTTGTACTTAAGTCGGCATTGTTGATTTTCTATTTATTTCCGATGCAATTTCTACGTTTCATCGTCAATAACAAGGTCAGAAGTATACAGTAAACCTGAAGTGAAGCATCGGGAACTATAACTAGTGTCACAGGAATGGATCAAAGCATAGACTGAAAGAAGAGTCAGTTTTCTTGTACTTAAGTCGGTATTGTGAATTTTGTATTTAATTCCGAAGCAATTTCTGTGATTCATCGTCAATAAGAATGTCAGAGTGATACAGTAAACCTGGAGTAATGCATCGGAATCAATAACTAGTGTCTCAGGAATGGTTCAAAACATAGACAGTAAGAAGAGTCAGTTTTCTTGTACTTAAGCCGGCGTTGTGCCTTTTGTATTTAATTCCGATGCAATTTCTGTGTTTCATCGTCAATAAGAAGGTCAGCGCGATACAGTAAACCCGAAGTGAAGCATCGGAATCTATAACTAGTGTCACATGAATGGTTCAAAACATAGACAGTAAGAATAGTCAGTTATCTGGTACTTAAGTGGGCACTGTGCATTCTGTATTTAATTCCGATGCAATTTCTGTGTTTCATCGTCAATAAGAACGTCCGAGGGATACAATAAACCTGAAGTGAAGCATCGGAATCTATAACTAGTGTCACAGGAATGGTTCAAAACATAGACAGTAAGAAGAGTTAGTTTTCTTGAACTTAAGTCGGCATTGTGCATTTTGTATATAATTCCGATGCAATTTCAGTGTTTCAACGTCCATAAGAAGGTCAGAGGGATACAGTGAACCTGAAATGAAGCATCGGAATCCGTAACTAGTGTCACAGGAATGGATCAAAACATAGACAGTAGGAAGAGTCAGTTTTATTGTACTTAAGTCGGCATTGTGCCTTTTGTATTTAATTCCGAAGCAATTTCTGTGATTCATCGTCAATAAGAATGTCAGAGTGATACAGTAAACCTGGAGTAAAGCATCGGAATCTATAACTAGTGTCACATGAATGGTGTAAAAACATAGACAGTAACAAGAGTCAGTTTTGTTGTACTTAAGTCGGCATTGTGCCTTTTGTATTTAATTCCGGTGCAATTTCTGTGTTTCATCGTCAATAAGAAGGTCAGAGGGATACAGTAAACCTGAAGTGAAGCATCGAAATCTATAACTAGTGTCACAGGAATGGTTCAAAACATAGGCAGTAAGAACAGTCAGTTTTCTTGTACTTAAGTCGGCGTTGTGCCTTTTGTATTTAATTCCGATGCAATTTCTGTGTTTCATCGTCAATAAGAAGGTCAGCGCGATACAGTAAACCTGAAGAGAAGCATCGGAATCTATAACTAGTGTCACATGAATGGTTCAAAACATAGACAGTAAGAAGAGTCAGTTATCTGGTACTTAAGTGGGCATTGTGCCTTCTGTATTTAATTCCGATGCAATTTCTGTGTTTCATCGTCAATAAGATGGTCAGAGGGATACAGTAAACCTGAAGTGAAGAATCGGAATCCATAACAAGTGTCACAGGAACGGTTCATAACATAGACAGTAAGAAGAATCAGTTTTCTTGTTCTAAAGTCGGCATTGTTCCTTTTCTATTTAATTCCGATGCAATTTCTATGTTTCATCGTCAATAAGAAGGTCAGAGGGATACAGTAAACCTCAAGTGAAGCATCGGAATCTATAACTAGTGTCACAGGAATGGTTCAAAACATAGACAGTAAGAAGGGTCAGTTTTCTTGTACTTAAGTCGGCATTGTGCCTTTTGTATTTAATTCCGATGCAATTTCTGTGTTTCATCGTCAATAAGAAGGTCAGAGGGATACAGTAAACCTGAAGTGAAGCATCGGAATCTATAACTAGTGCCACACGAATGGTTCAAAACATAGACAGTAAGAAGAGTCAGTTTTCTTGTACTTAAGTAGGCGTTGTGCCTTTCGTATTTAATTCCGATGCAAATTCTGTGTTTCATCGTCAATAAGAAGGTGAGAGGGATACAGTAAACCGGAAGTGAAGCATCGGAATCTATAACTAGTGTCACATGAATGGTTCAAAAGTTAGACAGTAAGATGAGTCAGTTTTCTTATACTTAAGTCGGCATTGTGTCTTTTGTATTTAATTCCGATGCAATTTCTGTGTTTCATCGTCAATAAGAAGGTCAGAGGTATACAGTAAACCTGAAGTGAAGCATCGGAATCTATAACTAGTGGCACAGGAATGGTTCAAAACATACACAGTAAGAAGAGTCAGTTTTCTTGTACTTAAGTCGGCATTGTTCCTTTTCTATTTAATTCCGATGCAATTTCTATGTTTCATCGTCAATAAGAAGGTCAGGGGGATACAGTAAACCTGAAGTGAAGCATCGGAATCTATAACTAGTGTCACAGGAGTAGATCAAAGCATAGACAGTAAGAAGAGTCAGTTTTCTTGTACTTTAGTCGGGATTGTGCCTTTTGTATTCAATTTCGAAGCAATTTCTGTGATTCCTCGTCAATAAGAAGGTCATAGGGATACAGTAAACCTGGAGTAAAGCATCGGAATCTATAACTAGTGTCACATGAATGGTTTAAATCATAGACAGTAAGAAGAGTCAGTTTTCTTGTACTTAAGTCGGCGTTGTGCCTTTTGTATATAATTCCGAAGCAATTTCTGTGTTTCATCGTCAATAAGAATGTCCGAGGGATACAATAAACCTGAAGTGAAGCATCGGAATCTATAACTAGTGTCACAGGAATGGTTCAAAACATAGACAGTAGGAAGAGTCAGTTTTATTGTACTTAAGTCGGCATTGTGCCTTTTGTATTTAATTCCGATGCAATTTCTGTGTTTCATCGTCAATAAGAAGGTCAGAGGGATACAGTAAACCAGAAGTGAAGCATCTGAATCAATAACTAGTGTCACATGAATGGTTCAAAACATAGACAGTAAGAAGAGTCAGTTTTCTTGTACTTAAGTCGGCATTGTGCCTTTTGTATTTCATTCCGATGCAATTTCTGTGTTTCATCGTCAATAAGACGGTCAGAGGGATACAGTAAACCTGAAGTGAAGCATCGGAATCTGTAACTAGTGTCACATGAATGGTTAAAAACATAGACAGCAAGAAGAGTCAGTTATCTTGTACTTAAGTCGGCATTGTGCCTTTTGTATTTAATTCCGATGCAATTTCTGCCTTTCATCGTCAATTAGAAGGTCAGAGGGATACAGTAAACCTGAAGTGAAGCATCGGAATCTATAACTAGCGTCACAGCAATAGTTCAAAACATAGACAGTAAGAAGAGTCAGTTTTCTTGTACTTAAGTCGGCATTGTTCCTTTTCTATTTAATTCCGATGCAATTTCTATGTTTCATCGTCAATAAGAAGGTCAGAGGGATACAGTAAACCCGAAGTGAAGCATCCGAATCTATAACTAGTGTCACAGGAAATGTTCAAAACATCGAAAGTAAGAGGAGTCAGTTTACTTGTACTTAAGTCGGCATTGTTCATTTTCTATTTAATTCCTATGCAATTTCTATTTTTCATCGTCATGAACAAGGTCAGAGGGATACAGTAAACCTGAATTGAAGCATCGGGAACTATAACTAATGTCACAGGAATGGATCAATGCATAGACAGTAAGAAGAGTCAGTTTTCTTGTACTTAAAACGGCATTGTGCCTTTTGTATTTAATTCCGAACCAATTTCTGTGATTCATCGTCAATAAGAATGTCAGAGTGATACAGTAAACCTGGAGTAAAGCATCGGATTTTATAACTAGTGTCACATGAATGGTGTGAAACATAGACAGGAAGAAGAGTCAGTTTTGTTGTAATTAAGTAGGCATTGAGCCTTTTGTATTTAATTCCGGTGCAATTTCTGTCTTTCATCGTCAATAAGAAGGTCAGAGGGATACAGTAAACCTGAAGTGAAGCATCGGAATCTATAACTAGTGTAACAGGAATGGTTCAGAACATAGACAGTAAGAAGGGTAAGTTTTCTTGTACTTAAGTAGGTGTTGTGCCTTTTGTATTTAATTCCGATGCAATTTCTGTGTTTCATCGTCAATAAGAAGGTCAGCGCAATACAGTAAACCTGAAGTGAAGCATCGGAATCTATAACTAGTGTCACATGAATGGTTCAAAACTTAGACAGTAAGATGAGTCAGTTTTCTTATACTTAAGTCGGCATTGTGCCTTTTGTATTTAATTCCGATGCAATTTCTGTGTTTCATCGTCAATAAGAAGGTCAGAGGGATACAGTAAACCTGAAGTGAAGCATCGGAATCTATAACTAGTGGCACAGAAGCGGATCAAAACATACACAGTAAGAAAAGTCAGTTTTCTTGTACTTAAGTCGGCATTGTTCCTTTTCTATTTAATTCCAATGCAATTTCTATGTTTTGTCGTCAATAAGAAGGTCAGAGGGACACAGTAAACCTCAAGTGAAGCATCGGAATCTATAACTAGTGTCACAGGAATGGTTCAAAACATAGACAGTAAGAAGTGTCAGTTTTCTTGTACTTAAGTCGGCATTGTGCCTTTCGTATTTAATTCCGATGCAATTTCTGTGTTTCATCGTCAATAAGAAGGTCAGAGGGATACAGTAAACCTGAAGTGATGCATCGGAATCTATAACTAGTGTCACAGGAATGGTTCAAAACATAGACAGTAAGAAAAGTCAGTTTTCTTGTACTTAAGTCGGCGTTGTGCTTTTTGTATTTAATTCCGATGCAATTTCTGTGTTTCATCGTCAATAAGAAGGTCAGAGGGATACAGTAAACCTGAAGTGAAGCATCGGAATCTATAACTAGTGCCACAGGAATGGTTCAAAACATAGACAGTAAGAAGAGTCAGTTTTCTTGTACTTAAGTAGGCGTTGTGCCTTTTGTATTTAATTCCGATGCAAATTCTGTGTTTCATCGTCAATAAGAATGTAAGAGGGATACAGTAAACCTGAAGTGAAGCATCGGAATCTATAACTAGTGTTACATGAATGGTTCAAAAGTTAGACAGTAAGATGAGTCAGTTTTCTTATACTTAAGTCGGCATTGTGCCTTTTGTATTTAATTCCGATGCAATTTCTGTGTTTCGTCGTTAATAAGAAGGTCAGAGGGATACAGTAAACCTTAAGTGAAGCATCGGAATCTATAACTAGTGGCACAGGAATGGTTCAAAACATACACAGTAAGAAGAGTCAGTTTTCTTGTACTTAAGTCGGCATTGTGCCTTTTGTATATAATTCCGATGCAATTTCAGTGTTTCAACAACCATAAGAAGGTCAGAGGGATACAGTGAACCTGAAATGAAGCATCGGAATCCATAACTAGTGTCACAGGAATGGTTCAAAACATAGACAGTAGGAAGAGTCAGTTTTATTGTACTTAAGTCGGCATTGTGCCTTTTGTATTTAATTCCGATGCAATTTCTGTGTTTCATCGTCAATAAGAAGGTCAGAGGGATACAGTAAACCTGAAGTGAAGCATCGGAATCTATAACTAGTGTCACATGAATGGTTCAAATCATAGACAGTAAGAAGAGTCAGTTTTCTTGTACTTAAGTCGGCATTGTGCCTTTTGTATTTCATTCCGATGCAATTTCTGTGTTTCATCGTCAATAAGACGGTCAGAGGGATACAGTAAACCTGAAGTGAAGCATCGGAATCTGTAACTAGTGTCACATGAATGGTTAAAAACATAGACAGCAAGAAGTGTCAGTTATCTTGTACTTAAGTCGGCATTGTGCCTTTTGTATTTAATTTCGATGCAATTTCTGCCTTTAATCGTCAATTAGAAGGTCAGAGGGATACAGTAAACCTGAAGTGAAGCATCGGAATCTATAACTAGCGTCACAGCAATAGTTCAAAACATAGACAGTAAGAAGAGTCAGTTTTCTTGTACTTAAGTCGGCATTGTTCCTTTTCTATTTAATTCCGATGCAATTTCTATGTTTCATCGTCAATAAGAAGGTCAGAGGGATACAGTAAACCTGAAGTGAAGCATCGGAATCTATAACTAGTGTCACAGGAAAGGTTCAAAACATCGAAAGTAAGAAGAGTCAGTTTACTTGCACTTAAGTCGGCATTGTTCATTTTCTATTTAATTCCGATGCAATTTCTATGTTTCATCGTCATTAACAAGGTCAGAGGGATACAGTAAACCTGAAGTGAAGCATCGGAATCTATAACTAGTGGCACAGGAACGGTTCAAACATACACAGTAAGAAGAGTCAGTTTTCTTGTACTTAAGTCGGCATTGTTCCTTTTCTAATTAATTCCGATGCAATTTCTATGTTTCATCGTCAATAAGAAGGTCAGGGGGATACAGTAAACCTGAAGTGAAGCATCGGAATCTATAACTAGTGTCACAGGAATGGATCAAAGCATAGACACTAAGAAGAGCCAGTTTTCTTGTACTTAAGTCGGCGTTGTGCCTTTTGTATTTAATTCCGATGCAATTTCTGTGTTTCATCGTCAATAAGAAGGTCCAAGGGATACAGTAAACCTGAAGTGAAGCATCGGAATCTATAACTAGTGTCACAGGAATGGTTCAAAACAAAGACAGTAAGAAGAGTCAGTTTTCTTGTACTTAAGTCGGCATTGTGCCTTTTGTATATAATTCCGATGCAATTTCAGTGTTTCATCGTCCATAACAAGGTCAGAGGGATACAGTAAATCTGAAGTGAAGCATCGGGAACTATAACTAGTGTCACAGGAATGGATCAAAGCATAGACAGTAAGAAGAGTCAGTTTTCTTGTAGTTAAGTCGGCATTGTGCCTTTTGTATTTAATTCAGATGCAATTTCTGTGTTTCATCGGCAATAAGAAGGTCAGAGGGATATAGTAAACCTGAAGTGAAGCATCGGAATCTATAACTAGTGTCACAGGAATGGTTCAAACATAGACAGTAAGAAGAGTCAGTTTTATTGTACTTAAGTCGGCGTTGTGCCTTTTGTATTTAATTCCGATGCAATCTCTGTGTTTCATCGTCAATAAGATGGTCAGAGGGATACAGTAAACCGGAAGTGAAGCATCGGTATCTAGTGTCACATGAATGGTTCAAAACATAGACAGTAAGAAGAGTCAGTTATCTTGTACTTAAGTCGGCATTGTGCCTTTTGTATTTAATTCCGATGCAATTTCTGTGTTTCATCGTCAATAAGAAGGTCAGAGGGATACAGTAAACCTGAAGTGAAGCATCGGAATGTATGACTAGTGTCACAGGAAAGGTTAAAACATAGACAGTAAGAAGAGTCAATTTTCTTGTACTTAAGTCGGCATTGTTCATTTTCTATTTAATTCCGATGCAATTTCTACGTTTCATCGTCAATAACAAGGTCAGAGGGATACAGTAAACCTGAAGTGAAGCATCGGAATCTGTAACTAGTGTCACAGGAATGGTTCAAATCATAGACAGTAAGAAGAGTCAGTTTTCTTGTACTTAAGTCGGCGTTGTGCCTTTCGTATTTAATTCTGATGCGATTTCTGTGTTTCATCGTCAATTAGAAAGTCAGAGGGATACAGTAAACCTGAAGTGAAGCATCGGAGTCTAGTATCACATGAATGGTCAAAACATAGACAGTAAGAAGAGTCAGTTATCTTGTACTTAAGTCGGCATTGTGCCTTTTGTATTTAACTCCGATGCAATTTCTGTGTTTCATCGTCAATAAGAAGGTCAGAGGGATACAGTAAACCTGAAGTGAAGCATCGGAATCTATGACTAGTGTCATAGGAAAGGTTCAAAACATAGACAGTAAGAAGAGTCAATTTTCTTGTACTTAGGTCGGCATTGTTGATTTTCTATTTATTTCCGATGCAATTTCTACGTTTCATCGACAATACCAAGGTCAGAGGTATACAGTAAACCTGAAGTGAAGCATCGGGAGCTATAACTAGTGTCACAGGAATGGATCAAAGCATAGACTGTAAGAAGAGTCAGTTTTCTTGTACTTAAGTCGGTATTGTGCATTTTGTATTTAATTCCGAAGCAATTTCTGTGATTCATCGTCAATAAGAACGTCAGAGTGATACAGTAAACCTGGAGTAATGCATCGGAATCAATAACTAGTGTCTCAGGAATGGTTCAAAACATAGACAGTAAGAAGAGTCAGTTTTCTTGTACTTAAGCCGGCGTTGTGCCTTTTGTATTTAATTCCGATGCAATTTCTGTGTTTCATCGTCAATAAGAAGGTCAGCGCGATACAGTAAACCTGAAGTGAAGCATCGGAATCTATAACTAGTGTCACATGAATGGTTCAAAACATAGACAGTAAGAATAGTCAGTTATCTGGTACTTAAGTGGGCATTGTGCATTCTGTATTTAATTCCGACGCAATTTCTGTGTTTCATCGTCAATAAGATGGTCAGAGGGATACAGTAAACCTGAAGTGAAGCATCGGAATCTATAACTAGTGTCACAGGAATGGTTCAAAACATAGACAGTAAGAGGAGTCAGTTTTCTTGTACTTAAGTCGGCGTTGTGCCTTTTGTATTTAATTCCGATGCAATTTCTGTGTTTCATCGTCAATAAGAAGGTCAGAGGGATACAGTAAACCTGAAGTGAAGCATCGGAATCTATAACTAGTGTAACATGAATGGTTCAAAACTTAGACAGTAAGATGAGTCAGTTTTCTTATATATAAGTCGGCATTGTGCCTTTTGTATTTAATTCCGATGCAATTTCTGTGTTTCATCGTCAATAAGAAGGTCAGGGGGATACAGTAAACCTGAAGTGAAGCATTGGAATCAATAACTAGTGTCACAGGAATGGATCAAAGCATAGACAGTAAGAAGAGTCAGTTTTCTTGTACTTAAGTCGACATTGTTCCTTTTCCAATTAATTCCGATGCAATTCCTATGTTTCATCGTCAATAAGAAGGTCAGGGGGATACAGTAAACCTGAAGTGAAGCATCGGAATCTATAACTAGTGTCACAGGAATGGATCAAAGCATAGACAGTAAGAAGAGTCAGTTCTCTTGTACTTTAGTCGGGATTGTGCCTTTTGTATTCAATTCCGAAGAAATTTCTGTGATTCATCGTCAATAAGAAGGTCATAGGGATACAGTAAACCTGGAGTAAAGCATCGGAATCTATAACTAGTGTCACATGAATGGTGTAAAACATAGACAGTAAGAAGAGTCAGTTTTGTTGTAATTAAGTCGGCATTGTGCCTTTTGTATGTAATTCCGGTGCAATTTCTGTGTTTCATCGTCAATAAGAAGGTCAGAGGGATACAGTAAACCTGAAGTGAAGCATCGGAATCTATAACTAGTGTCACAGGAATGGTTCAAAACATAGACAGTAAGGGGAGTCAGTTTACTTGTACTTAAGTCGGCGTTGTGCCTTTTGTATTTAATTCCGATGCAATTTCTGTGTTTCATCGTTAATGAGAAGGTCAGCGCGATACAGTAAACCTGAAGTGAAGCATCGGAATCCATAACTAGTGTCACAGGAATGGTTCAAAACATAGACAGTAAGAAGAGTCAGTTTTATTGTACTTAAGTCGGCATTGTGCCTTTTGTATTTAATTCCGATGCAATTTCTGTGTTTCATCGTCATTAAGAAGGTCAGAGGGATACAGTAAACCTGAAGTGAAGCATCGGAATCTATAACTTATGTCACAGGAACGGATCAAAACATAGACAGTAAGATGAGTCAGTTTTCTTATACTTAAGTCGGCATTGTGTCTTTTGTATTTAATTCCGATGCAATTTCTGTGTTTCATCGTCAATAAGAAGGTCAGAGGTATACAGTAAACCTGAAGTGAAGCATCGGAATCTATAACTAGTGGCACAGGAATGGTTCAAAACATACACAGTAAGAAGAGTCAGTTTTCTTGTACTTAAGTCGGCATTGTTCCTTTTCTATTTAATTCCGATGCAATTTCTATGTTTCATCGTCAATAAGAAGGTCAGGGGGATACAGTAAACCTGAAGTGAAGCATCGGAATCTATAACTAGTGTCACAGGAGTAGATCAAAGCATAGACAGTAAGAAGAGTCAGTTTTCTTGTACTTTAGTCGGGATTGTGCCTTTTGTATTCAATTTCGAAGCAATTTCTGTGATTCCTCGTCAATAAGAAGGTCATAGGGATACAGTAAACCTGGAGTAAAGCATCGGAATCTATAACTAGTGTCACATGAATGGTTTAAATCATAGACAGTAAGAAGAGTCAGTTTTCTTGTACTTAAGTCGGCGTTGTGCCTTTTGTATATAATTCCGAAGCAATTTCTGTGTTTCATCGTCAATAAGAATGTCCGAGGGATACAATAAACCTGAAGTGAAGCATCGGAATCTATAACTAGTGTCACAGGAATGGTTCAAAACATAGACAGTAGGAAGAGTCAGTTTTATTGTACTTAAGTCGGCATTGTGCCTTTTGTATTTAATTCCGATGCAATTTCTGTGTTTCATCGTCAATAAGAAGGTCAGAGGGATACAGTAAACCAGAAGTGAAGCATCTGAATCAATAACTAGTGTCACATGAATGGTTCAAAACATAGACAGTAAGAAGAGTCAGTTTTCTTGTACTTAAGTCGGCATTGTGCCTTTTGTATTTCATTCCGATGCAATTTCTGTGTTTCATCGTCAATAAGACGGTCAGAGGGATACAGTAAACCTGAAGTGAAGCATCGGAATCTGTAACTAGTGTCACATGAATGGTTAAAAACATAGACAGCAAGAAGAGTCAGTTATCTTGTACTTAAGTCGGCATTGTGCCTTTTGTATTTAATTCCGATGCAATTTCTGCCTTTCATCGTCAATTAGAAGGTCAGAGGGATACAGTAAACCTGAAGTGAAGCATCGGAATCTATAACTAGCGTCACAGCAATAGTTCAAAACATAGACAGTAAGAAGAGTCAGTTTTCTTGTACTTAAGTCGGCATTGTTCCTTTTCTATTTAATTCCGATGCAATTTCTATGTTTCATCGTCAATAAGAAGGTCAGAGGGATACAGTAAACCCGAAGTGAAGCATCCGAATCTATAACTAGTGTCACAGGAAATGTTCAAAACATCGAAAGTAAGAAGAGTCAGTTTACTTGTACTTAAGTCGGCATTGTTCATTTTCTATTTAATTCCTATGCAATTTCTATTTTTCATCGTCATGAACAAGGTCAGAGGGATACAGTAAACCTGAATTGAAGCATCGGGAACTATAACTAATGTCACAGGAATGGATCAATGCATAGACAGTAAGAAGAGTCAGTTTTCTTGTACTTAAAACGGCATTGTGCCTTTTGTATTTAATTCCGAACCAATTTCTGTGATTCATCGTCAATAAGAATGTCAGAGTGATACAGTAAACCTGGAGTAAAGCATCGGATTTTATAACTAGTGTCACATGAATGGTGTGAAACATAGACAGAAGAAGAGTCAGTTTTGTTGTAATTAAGTAGGCATTGAGCCTTTTGTATTTAATTCCGGTGCAATTTCTGTCTTTCATCGTCAATAAGAAGGTCAGAGGGATACAGTAAACCTGAAGTGAAGCATCGGAATCTATAACTAGTGTAACAGGAATGGTTCAGAACATAGACAGTAAGAAGGGTAAGTTTTCTTGTACTTAAGTAGGTGTTGTGCCTTTTGTATTTAATTCCGATGCAATTTCTGTGTTTCATCGTCAATAAGAAGGTCAGCGCAATACAGTAAACCTGAAGTGAAGCATCGGAATCTATAACTAGTGTCACATGAATGGTTCAAAACTTAGACAGTAAGATGAGTCAGTTTTCTTATACTTAAGTCGGCATTGTGCCTTTTGTATTTAATTCCGATGCAATTTCTGTGTTTCATCGTCAATAAGAAGGTCAGAGGGATACAGTAAACCTGAAGTGAAGCATCGGAATCTATAACTAGTGGCACAGAAGCGGATCAAAACATACACAGTAAGAAAAGTCAGTTTTCTTGTACTTAAGTCGGCATTGTTCCTTTTCTATTTAATTCCAATGCAATTTCTATGTTTTGTCGTCAATAAGAAGGTCAGAGGGACACAGTAAACCTCAAGTGAAGCATCGGAATCTATAACTAGTGTCACAGGAATGGTTCAAAACATAGACAGTAAGAAGGGTCAGTTTTCTTGTACTTAAGTCGGCATTGTGCCTTTCGTATTTAATTCCGATGCAATTTCTGTGTTTCATCGTCAATAAGAAGGTCAGAGGGATACAGTAAACCTGAAGTGATGCATCGGAATCTATAACTAGTGTCACAGGAATGGTTCAAAACATAGACAGTAAGAAAAGTCAGTTTTCTTGTACTTAAGTCGGCGTTGTGCTTTTTGTATTTAATTCCGATGCAATTTCTGTGTTTCATCGTCAATAAGAAGGTCAGAGGGATACAGTAAACCTGAAGTGAAGCATCGGAATCTATAACTAGTGCCACAGGAATGGTTCAAAACATAGACAGTAAGAAGAGTCAGTTTTCTTGTACTTAAGTAGGCGTTGTGCCTTTTGTATTTAATTCCGATGCAAATTCTGTGTTTCATCGTCAATAAGAATGTAAGAGGGATACAGTAAACCTGAAGTGAAGCATCGGAATCTATAACTAGTGTTACATGAATGGTTCAAAAGTTAGACAGTAAGATGAGTCAGTTTTCTTATACTTAAGTCGGCATTGTGCCTTTTGTATTTAATTCCGATGCAATTTCTGTGTTTCGTCGTTAATAAGAAGGTCAGAGGGATACAGTAAACCTTAAGT
>NW_025725241.1:0-37754 GCF_021461395.2 Schistocerca americana
ATGGCGGTAGAGAGGAAAAAAAAAAAAAAGGTCGTGTTGTGTTGATGCGCAGGCAGACGCGTACAGAGGGACGAGCCCGGTCTGCAGCAGGGTGTGGCCGTGCCGAGTGCAGAGCAGCGGCGGCTCGGTTCGGTTCGGCCCGGCCCGGCGGGCCGCGCTGTTGTCGCGGACGTGAGCGCCCCCTGGCGGGTGGCCGGAGGCGGCGCGGCGTGTTGGACGTGTGGCTGGTGGCAGTGCACAATTTGCGAGTGGCTGGCGGTGTGGTGTGGCGGTTGGCGCGTCGGGCGGCGGAGAGGTATGTGTTGCGGGCGCCCTTTGCTGCGCTGCGTCGTTGCGTGTGCCGTACAGGGCGGGCGCTTGTCGACTGTGTGGGCGGTGTGGCGAATTGGCGTGAAACGGCTGCCGAGAGGTGTGTGGTAGCGAGCCGGTCGGTGGTGTCAGTGCGAAGGGGAATGTGCGTGCGTTTGGCGGTTTCGGTGTGCTTTTTGCGGCGTGAGAGTGGGAATTAGTGGGGCCGGCTGTTGTGTTGGTTCCTTGTGTCTTGTGTCGCGTAGCTTGATGGCAACGTGGAAGGACGCCGGTTTCGTTTCGAGCCTTGCGTGTGGTTGTCGACGTTGACTGGTTGGCGTGTGCCGATGCACGTGCATGTGTGGGTCGCGAGTGCGTTTTTGGCTGGCTGTGTGTGTGTGTGTGTGTGTGTTTTGGGGGGGAAGGGGGAGGCGGTGGTGAAAGTGCAGTCGTTGCCACGGGCGTCGTCGGGTGGGGCTGGGGCTGTGCGTCGTGGCGGAAAGGTGGTAGGTTGCGGGAAGCGAGCCCGTCGTTGACGGTGTCGCGTGAGTTGTGAATCGAGTGGGGCGCGGGGCGCGGGACAGGAGCAGCGTGCCGCTGCGTCGTGGTCGTCAGCAGAGGCTGTGCGTGTGCTTGTCCTTTTTGTGGGCGGTTCGTGCGAGGCGTTTTTGTTTTGTGTTGCCCTAGTTGTTAGTTTATTTTGTTTGTGTTTGTTATTTTGAGACGACGACTGGTTGGTGGCGTGCGCGCGAAGTGGCGGTGTGCGCTTCCCGTGTCGTTTGTGTTGTTTGGTTTTTTTGTTTTTGTGTGTTTTTTTTTTTTTTTTTTTTTTGCACTGGGCCCCGGTGGGTGGGTGCGTGTGTGTCGATTGCCGGCTGGCGAGAGGTGCGCCATCGGCGGGGTGGGTCGCCGGCACAAGTAGAGGCGGCGGCGTTGTTGCTGTTGTTGTGTGGTGTTTGTTTTGTTCGGCTGTGTCGGCGAGCTGTGTTGCGGTGCGTGTGAATGGTGGTGCAAAAGTGCTGGCGTTGGGGCTGCGACTGCGACGGCGGCGAGCCGCGGGCGCGCCATTGATAGTGATGTTGTGAACAGCGGCTGTGTACGGTAGTGGTGTTGTTGTAGCACGACGTGCATCCGGGCCGGCGCGGAAAGCGCAGTTGCGGGCGGTTGCCCTTCGGTGCCAGCCATGTCGCGTGAGCGGCGGGTTGCTCTGGTGTCGACACGTGGTGCTCTGGGTTGTTGTGTGGTGCCCTTTGGCCGGTGGGGGTGGTTCGCGTGTGTCTCGTTCGCGCTCGGTGTCTGGTCGTGGTCGTGGTCGTGCTGCTCCCCCGTCTGTCGGCGGTTTCCGACGTCGTCTGTACGTTTTTGTTCGTTTGCGGCGTGCCTGCCGACGTCGTCCCGTCGCGACCTTTCAACCGAAAGTGTGGCGCCCGAAGGTGAACGAACGTAACCCTGACCTCGGCGCTTTACGCTGAGCCGAGCGAACCGAACCGAACCTAACGTGTGGTGTGGCGAGGTGAGCTCAGCCTGTGAGCCCCTAACGTCTACGTAAGGTAAGCTGTCCGGCTCACGCCTCACGTTTGAACGCTTTTGTAACCTACGTTTGACGCTTCTTAACCTAGCACTGACCCCTTAACCTAACGTGTAACCTAACCTAACCTAACCTAACCTAACCTAACCTCTGACGCCTGACGTGTTTGAATGCTTAACCTAAGTTTGACGCTTAACCTAACCCAAGTCCCCTTAACCTAACCCACGTCCACCTAACCTAACCTAACGTAGACGTGTAAACGTAATGTGTAACGCGTAACGTGTAAGGTCGGCTGTCGTGTGTGCTTGACGGCAGATTGGGTTGGTCTGTAGATTCGGATTGCGGTTTGCCTCGGTCGAGGGGTTGGGTCGGAAGCGGCGAGGGGCGGCGGCGCCTGTTGCGCAGGCGGCGTCCGTTTGCGGCGGGCAATTGTTGAGAAACGGCTGTGAATGTTGGCGGGCGAGAGGAGGAGGACGGCGCGCGATGTGGCCCGACGGCTGCGGGCCGATCGGGAAACGGCGGGAGGGCGACGGAAGGCGATGGGGCGGCGGAGGCGCGTTTGCACGGCCGTCATCGCCGCACGCCTCGGCTTGTGTGGCTGTGGCGCCGGCCGCGCTGGCCGGGCTGCCGCGGCGACGGTGTGGGAGTTTTGCCGAAGGTTTGGCCATTGTGGCGGGTCGTCGGCTGGGGCTGTGGGGGCGGCATTTGGGCGGGGGCGGCGATTCTCGGCGGGCCGACCCAGGCTGTAGCGCGCGGTAGCTGCAGTTTGGCCGTGGTTTGCGGCGCTGCCGTGGCGACTGGTTGGCGACTGTGGTGTGGCTGTGTGTAGCCCCATCCTCGGTGGTTTGAAAGGCGCGGGCGGTTGTGGCGCAGGTTTGGGGCTGCTCCGCACAGGCTGTCGGACGTTGGGCGGTAGCAAGCGCGGGAGGCGCGGCGCGGCGGCGCGCAGAGTGGCGGCCGCTCTCTCGGCCGTCCGCGCCCGCCCGCGACACTGGCTGGGCCTTGTGATTCTCTGCTCTTGTGCTTGCGTGCCTGCCGTCCCGCTCGCTCTCGCTGTGTGTTACGCGCGTCGTCGAAATGGCAGATCAGGCGGCTACGAACGAGACTGCTGCGGCACCCGCCGCCACCGGCACTACGAAGAAGGCCAAGTCTGCGTCGTCTGCGAAGAAGCCGCGCGCCAAGCCTGCGCACCCGCGCACCTCTGAGATGGTGACGGCCGCCATCAAGAGTCTGAAGGAGCGCGGCGGGTCGTCGCTGCAGGCGATCAAGAAGTACATAGCCGCGCACTACAAGCTGGACGCGGAGAAGCTGGCGCCGTTTATCAAGAAGTACCTCAAGTCGGCCGTCGTGGCGGGCGAGCTGGTGCAGACGAAGGGGAAGGGCGCGTCCGGCTCGTTCAAGCTTGCCGGCGCCGGCGGCGGGGGGGCGGCCGAGGGCGGCAAGGCTCGTGCTGGCGGTGCCAAGAAGAAGCGCGCCGCTCCGGCCAGCAAGGAGAAGAAGGGCGCCCGTGCGGCCGGCGCAAAGAAGGCTGGTGGCGTGAAGGCGGCGACCGGTCGGAAGGCGGGCGCCGCCAAGAAGGCGTCTGCGGCGTCGGCCGCTCCCGCGGGTGCGAAGAAGGCGGCTGCGGCCAAGCCGGCCAAGGCCAAGTCGCCGTCGAAGGCGAAGAAGGCCGCCAAGGTTCCGACGAAGAAGCCGAAGGCGCCGCGCCCGAAGAAGGCGACGACGCCGTCTAAGGCGAAGGCTTCGCCCAAGAAGAAGAAGTAGAGTAGAGGAGAAAGAGATGGGAAAGGAAGGGTTTGGCGCTTGACTCCGTCGTCCCCACCCCCCGTCGTCGTCTAGTGGCGCGCAAGAGACGCGCGGCCCAAAACGGCCCTTCTCAGGGCCATCAAAGCACGTCGGGGAAGGTTTTGATTGTCGTGTTGCGTTTGGTGTGGGTGTCTGTCTGGCGTTTCTGTATGCCCGTGGGGATGCTGTTTGCGTGCCGTGGTGGTTGGATTGCGGGGGTCGGTGGCGGGTGTGGGCGGCGGTAGCGGTAAGCGGTGTTGTTGTTGTTGTTGTTGTCGTGGTTGATTGTCGCCGTGTTTGTTTTGTGGCGGCGGCCGACGGTTGGTTTTCTGTCACGTTGTTTTGTTTGAATACGTTGGTTGGCTTGCCTGCGTTCGTTCTTCTCGGATGTCTGTCTTGTCGAGTCGTGTCTGGTCTTTGTTTTGTTCCTTTGTGTGTGTGTGTGTTATGTTTTGCAACGGGGGGGCACGTTGAGATGCGGAAGGAGTCGGCGGGGATTTCGGTGGCGTGTAGAGCGAGCGAGCGCGCCTGCCTGGCCGTTGGCCGTCGGAGTGGAGTGCGGGTTTTTTTTGTTTTCGAAACGAAAGCGGCGGCCGGCCAGCCACCCGTGCGGTGTGACGTCGGCCGTTGGGTATTGTGCGCTTTGAGCGCCGGGGAGGGATGATGTGTGATTGTTGCGCGCTGCTAGCAGGCAGGCAGAGTGAGCGGGTGTGGCGGACGGACGGGAAGTGGTGGTTTTTGTTTTTGGGTTGCGGGGCGAGAGGCAGGCGACCGACAAAGTTTGCTCGCGACGGAGAGATGTTAGTGGCCCTGAAAAGGGCCGTTTTTGTTTGTGCGGTGCGGTGCCGCGGCGCGGTTTAGGCGCGCTCGCCGCGGATGCGGCGCGCGAGCTGGATGTCCTTGGGCATGATGGTGACGCGCTTGGCGTGGATTGCGCACAGGTTGGTGTCTTCGAAGAGGCCGACGAGGTAGGCCTCGCTGGCCTCCTGCAGGGCCATGACTGCGGAGCTCTGGAAGCGCAGGTCGGTCTTGAAGTCCTGGGCGATCTCGCGCACTAGGCGCTGGAATGGCAGCTTGCGGATGAGCAGCTCTGTGCTCTTCTGGTAGCGCCTGATTTCTCGCAGGGCGACGGTGCCCGGCCTGTAGCGGTGGGGCTTCTTGACGCCTCCGGTGGCGGGCGCGCTCTTCCTCGCCGCCTTGGTGGCGAGCTGTTTGCGCGGCGCCTTTCCGCCGGTGGACTTGCGGGCCGTTTGCTTTGTGCGGGCCATGGCGGTAGCGGTAGCGGTAGCGGAGCGGCGTGCGTGGAGGTTAGGTGCGGCGCGGCGTCCGGTGCTGCCTTGACAACGGGCCCGCGCGCCTCCGTGCTGCGCTTATATGCCCTCGGTTGCGCGTGGTGGGGGGAGGGCGGGCCAGAGTCTATATAGGGGGGCGGCGGGCGCGCTGGGCGCAGACCGTAGCCGACTCGCCAGCCGCTGCAGCTGCTGTTTGTGCACGTTTTGCTTTGCCCGAGGAAGGAAGGATGACAGGCCGCGGCAAGGGAGGAAAGGGGCTCGGCAAGGGTGGCGCCAAGCGGCACCGCAAGGTGTTGCGCGACAACATCCAGGGCATCACGAAGCCCGCCATCCGCCGCCTGGCTCGCAGGGGCGGCGTGAAGCGCATCTCTGGTCTGATCTACGAGGAGACCCGCGGGGTGCTGAAGGTGTTCCTGGAGAACGTGATCCGCGACGCGGTGACGTACACTGAGCACGCCAAGCGCAAGACTGTGACGGCCATGGACGTGGTGTACGCCCTGAAGAGGCAGGGGCGCACCCTGTACGGTTTCGGCGGTTAGGCTGCGTCGCAGCGGGCGCTGGCCTTCCCGCGGCCGTGCTTGTGGGTGGGAGAGACTAGAAAACGGCCCTTTTCAGGGCCACCACACTGTTCGGAAGTTGAAAAGTGCGAAAGAGTCTGTGTTGTTGCTGCGTGTGTGCGCGCTGTGTTGTTTGTTTGTTTGTTTCTTTCTTTCCGTTTGAGCGACGTGATGTGACTGGGAGGGGAGAAGGAAAGGAAACGTGTCATGTGGCTGGCTGTGTGTGGAGCTGCTTCGTTTGTGTGTCTTTGTATCGATCGCGACGGAGATGGCGGGCGGGCTGTGTGTTGTTGTGCGAGAGGCGGTGATTATTTGCTTGCGTGGTTTGTCTCTGTGTGTTTGTTTGCGGCGGCGTTGGGGTTTCCGAGGCAAGGCGTGTGGGCATAGGCGGCCGGATCAGCTGTTTCGTTCGTGTCGACGGCCGTTGCGCGCGGGAGTGGAGGGCGGTGTGTCGACACGCCTCCCTTTAACAATGGTCATTATTGCTGCCGTTGTCGGTTTGGAAGGCGACTGCGACGGTGCAAAATGTGTGCGTGTGTGTGTGTGTTGGGCCACACGGGCTGTGTGGACGACAAGATGGCGGACGTGCGCCGGCGGCGGCTGTGCTGTGACAGTGCAAAGTTAAAACAAAACAAGGTGCGGCGAGGACGACTGAAATTTTGCTTTGGACGTAGGTTTGTGTGGTGGCCCTGAAAAGGGCCGATTGTTGTGGGCCGAGCCGGCAAAGCGCGTTGCGTGCAGGGGAGCACGCGGCGCTGCGATTGCCTGGCCTCCTTTAGGCCTTCTTCTCGGTCTTCTTTGGCAGCAGGACGGCCTGGATGTTGGGCAGGACACCACCCTGTGCGATGGTGACGCCCGACAGGAGCTTGTTGAGCTCCTCGTCGTTGCGGATGGCAAGCTGCAGGTGGCGCGGGATGATGCGCGTCTTCTTGTTGTCGCGGGCCGCGTTTCCGGCCAGCTCGAGCACCTCAGCCGCGAGGTACTCCATGACGGCGGCGAGGTAGACGGGCGCCCCGGCGCCGACGCGCTCTGCGTAGTTTCCCTTGCGCAGGAGGCGGTGGATTCTGCCGACCGGGAACTGGAGCCCAGCCCTGCTTGAGCGGGACTTTGACTTGCCCTTGACTTTGCCTCCCTTTCCGCGTCCGGACATGGCGATGGGCTAGCGACGGTGCACACGAAACGGAAACGAAAACGACCGGTGCGAGCGGCAGCGAGTCGAGCAGCGGAGTGCGTGCCGGCGCAGCCGGGGTGGGGGTGCTTTATGGGCTCGGGTGCGGCGGCCGGTTGCGCGCGCGCCCCATTGGTCGGCGGCCGCAACAGGGCGAGCTGGTAAAGGTGCGGCGGCGGCTGGCGGCGGGTGCCACTGTGTGGGGAGACGCTGACTAGAGCGGAGCGCTTGCTACTGGTGTTGCTGCTGCCGTACGTTGGTTGGAGATGCCGCCCAAGACTAGCGGGAAGGCCGCCAAGAAGGCTGGCAAGGCGCAGAAGAACATTTCGAAGGGCGACAAGAAGAAGAAGCGCAAGAGGAAGGAGAGCTATGCCATCTACATCTACAAGGTGCTGAAGCAGGTGCACCCTGACACGGGCATCTCGTCGAAGGCGATGAGCATCATGAACAGCTTCGTGAACGACATTTTCGAGCGCATTGCGGCCGAGGCTTCTCGCCTGGCGCACTACAACAAGCGCTCGACCATCACGTCCCGCGAGATCCAGACCGCTGTGCGGCTGTTGCTGCCTGGCGAGCTGGCCAAGCACGCCGTGAGCGAGGGCACGAAGGCGGTGACCAAGTACACGAGCTCCAAGTAAGGAGGTGGCTCTGGAATGGAAGGAAGGATGGAGAAGGCTCCTCCGTTGCGAGAGCGGCGAAACGGCCCTTTTCAGGGCCACCAACTTGCCTTTTGCGGGAAGGGCGGAATTGTTGTTGTTGTTGTTGTTTGTGTGGACGGCTGTGATGTATGTGTGCATTTTGATTGTGGGTGGGGGGGCGCGTCAAAGCGTGTTGCGCGGGGTACGGCCACGAGGTTGGTCGCCGTGGCGTGGAATGGTGGCACGCCTCGTTGGCGTGGTTTTTGACCCATTGGTGTTGTTGGGGTGTGTGTGTGTTTGTGTGTTACCCGTCTGCGAGGGGGGACAGTGCGATCGGCGACTTTTGTGTCACCGTAACGACGGCCGTTTGCGGGTTTGTTTTTTTGCACATCATACATGGCGAGGGTGAAATGTGAAATGTTTTTGTTTGGTTTGTTTTTGCCGCCCACTATTCCCTTTGCTGTACGCCGAGTTTGACAATGGTGCGACGTAACTGCAGCGTGGAGGTGTGTGAGTGACGTTGAAATGAACGTGCCATTAAGACGCATTGTTGTTGTATTGTACTGTACGTGTACGGCGACACGCACGATGATGTACCATTCGACTCTGATGTTTGATAGCCGTGTCTGACTGATTGCGTACGACGCACGCACACCGATGTCGTCATTCAAGATGCACGCTAGACGGCGGCGGCGGCGGCGGCGCCGGTCGTTTGTTTGGCGAATGTCTGTACACGTGTTTGTCTGTGTCCATCCGGTATGTATGTATTTGTTTGTTTGTTTGAAAGTGTTTTGTGTGTCGGTGACGTGGTCCGATCCGTCGCCCCCTGAGTAACTGTCGATCGGCGCGATAGACCGGCGTCACGCAACTGAACCGAAGTCTTGGGCACACCCGTCATACTGTTGTACACCGTCGCGCTGAGAACGGTAACGAAAGGTTGACTCTGATCGGTCGAATGTCTGGGCAGAACGTGAGGAATGAGGCAAGAGTGCAAGGAGGGGGGGGCAAAAGAGAGAGGAAGGGAAAAAGGGGAGAAACGCATTCGTAGAGCAACGGAACGTTCCCGTGTCGGAGGCGTATTGGAGCCGCACTGAAATGCGTTTAACGGCGGCGCGGCTGCAAGTGTCTGCCGTGGTGAACGTTACCTTTGACGGCTGCATTGGGCTTTGCCTTTGCTTTCGCTTTCGCTTTCGCTTTCCCGGATGTACGTAACGTTTGTTGATATGGTTCTGAGGAAGAGTGTATGACAGTGCCGTGCCGTCCATGTTCGTGTGCCCTCCCATTGTGTGTATGCTATTGTCTGTGTACTTGAATGATGTATGTAGGTGTTAGTGGACATGTTTTACCAGTGGGGGGAAATGGATCGTCGATAGTTGCCGTCACTCTGTCACGGTCGAGATGACGCACCCTCCGTACAGAAAGGTGTCGAGAAAGTGAGTGTGTGTGTGTGTGTGTGTGTGTGTGTGTGTGTGTGCGTGCGTGCGTCCGTGAATTGGCAGTGTTTGGAGGTGGGCGTGCCCTGCATGTGGCCCGGAAAAGGCTGTTCGTTAGGCGGTAGTGTTGTGTGGACAGGGGAGGGGCATGCGTAACGCTGCTGGCATGGCATTTCGGGAGATGGGAGGGGGCAAACGAGGAAACGAGGAGCGGCGGCCAAAGACGGGACGGGGAGGGGCGCGGTGTGGGTGGCTTGCGCCTGTGCTCGGCGTTGTGGTTTGTGCAAAAGAGGAGGAGAAAAACAATGTGAGTTGCCAGGGAGGGGAGCGGTGTTGTGTTGTGGTTGTCGTGGTGTAGCCGCAGACGCGGCTGTCAGTGAACGTGGCGAGACGGACGGATGCGCGGAGGGGCGGGGGCGGGGGCGGCGCATTTCGCCGGTGCCGTGCCGTGCCGTGCCGTGCCTGAAAGCCGCGTGGTCGCTGTGTTGTTGGTGGCGTGGGGGCGAGGAGAGTACCGTACGGGTGTGCTTGTGCGCCGGAAATGGCACACTGCGCCCGCCCGTCTTGGAGGCTGATGGCTGTGGTGTGGAAATGGGGCGCGGTGATGTTGAAGCACAGAAAAGAAACCAAGAAAACGGAAGGCGTGATGCGGCGGTGGTGGTGAGAGCGGGAAAAACAAAACAAAAGAAAAAAAACAACAAAAAAAAAGAAGGAAAAACAACAAGAAACAAAAAAGAAAACAAAAAGTCTATCAATATTAAAATGTAAATGGAAATGGAAATGGACCCAGGTATAACCTCCCTGCACAAATAGCAGAGAGTCCGATGATAATAAAAATGTGCCAGAATGTTAACGTCCCTACAAAACAAACCCAACGATAATATTAATGAAAGAGTGAACCGTATGTAACATTGCAACAGACATAATGAAACCTGATAAATTGTATAAGGGCAGCAGCCGTTGACCTTTGGCCCTGTATTCAGAATAAAAAGAGCCAAAGATCGTTACCCCAATGAAAAAGACACTGAAACACGTATGTAACATAGTAGCGATGGCGAGACATTGTAGCATCTGTGACCAGAGAGTTTGCGCTGGACTGCGCGAGTGTTGCGAGCGGTTCTCAGTCAGTCAGTCAGTCTGTGTAGTTGAGGGCTGTACTCTGTCAGTAGTCGTCGCGTGCAGTACGCTAATAGTCGTCATGCAGAGCGGTCGGTCAGTAGTAGCAGCCGAGTGCGGTTGTGTGATGTAGGCGGTCGGCAACACTGGTCAAGATGGTGAATAAGGTATACTGTTAATTAATATAATCATTAGATAATGAGAAATTGTATTTATTGTAATTATGCTCCAACAAGTTCCCCAATAATAATTTTTATTTCAAAAGCATTTTTCAAACATTTAATCTTTTATTGAACTAAAGAGTTCGTTCCACTTCTTTGAAGAAAAATGTCACTAAAATCACAAAAAAAGAGAATATTATTATTTGCAATGCAGTTCCTCCAAGCGCTGCGCAACAACCAGAGCAGAAATGTGACATCCATTTATTCGGAGGTAAGACTTTAATTCCGATTGTTTTGCACAGGGCCAAAGACCGATATTTCGGTTTAATTGAAGTTTCTTGTCACTGAACGGACTTTTTTAAATGTTGTGTGAAGACTTTATATTTGAGTCAGATTGCGAATTGCACATTGTTGTTGCCATTTTCAATACCTCTCATTGTGGGCGAGGTTACAATTAGCGCAATGTCCATTAGCATCCGTAAATAACATTGTCCATTATTTTAAATATTGCTGGGAGGTTACAACACACACACAAAACAAAAAACAAAAAGAAACAAAAAATTGCATTTATATCCGCTCCTCGATTGTAGATACCCCTTACACAGCTGTGTGCAATGAATGAGTGCTGGCTGGTAATTAATTGCACTCCTTGGAGGGAAATGCCATAGGAAGTAGTCTTTAAAAAGTGAATGTTTTTCGTTAAGAGACAAAAGTTACTTTAGAAAAAAAGTAATAGTGGGGCTTGTGTTGTTGAACAAAATAAGTACAATGAACATACGTTATCAGATTTGCGCAATGCAGCGTCACACCACCTCTTGATTATAACACAATATACTATACATCGTCCCGAACCGTGACCAGAGTCGCGAGACGAGCAGAGCACGCCGCCGACGCCCGCTCAGTACAACCGTCCACCCGCTACTACTGTCGACCGACTACTACCTCTCCCGACTCGCGCTACAATATATATAACAACTGTTCCTGGCGACCCGGTGCGTGCCACTACTGTCGTCTGGCGCGGTCCAAGCGCCGACTAGCAGCGATAAAGAACTCTCTGGTCAGACAGAGATGCTGTCATGCCTCGCCATCGCTCTGGTAATGAATACATACGTGTTGCAGCGTGCGTACCACCGGAACACGCAGTGGCGGAGCCAAAGACTGTGTTGTCGAGGTCGAGTGCGAGTGGGAAGAGAGGCAGCGTCGGCACGGAGATGCAAGCGAGCGCGAGACGCACGGGGGCTGCGGCGTGGCGCGTTTGCGGTCGGCGCCTTTGGTGGCAACGGCCGGGACAAGCAGCGGTGTATGGTGTGGTGCGGGGCGGACAGGGGCGGCGGTGGACGGGGAGGAGGCGGCGCGACGACGGCATGGGGGCGAAAACGGGACGGGGGACGGCGGATGTTGAGAGGCGTCACGCGCGGACAGGACACAGACACAGAGACACACAGAGTGGAAAGGGAGGGTGCGCGGTAGTAGTTGGGAATGTGCGTACCGTGCGGGATGGGAGTGGGCGAGGAACACGGTCGTGGCCCCTGTTTTGGGTGCGTGTGATGACGTCGGTGTGTTGTGGGAAGGGAAGGTGCTGTGGCGGCGGCGCGTAATGGGCGTAGGCCGAAAAGAGAAAGGAACGTGGGCAGTGTGTTGGCAAGCGTCGGTTCGACTGCGACGTTGATGGGCAGGGCAGGGCAAGGTTAATGGTGGTAGGAGTAGGCGTGTGGGCGCAAAAAATCTGCCGCTGCAGGCGGTGCCGTAACCGCCATGGCGGGAAGGAGAGAGGGCCAAAGAAAGAAAGAAAGAAGAAAAAAAAGGAGGGGGGGGGGGGGCGAAAGTGGAGAGGCGGTGGTGTGAGAAGGGCGGGGGCGGAAGGAAGGCAGGAAGGACAAGAGGCGAGGCGACGGCTTGCTTTGTGTATCGGTCGGTCTCTGGCTATGCTTCGTTTTCTGCAGCAGGGTCGGTGCGCGGCGTGGCTCGCGGCAGTGGGAACGCCTGGTGGCTGGACGGCCAGCAATGCGGTTGGATGGGCGGCCACAGCACCGCACCTGTGCCCGAGGAGGAGACGCTGGCGGCGGGCCCTGAGGTGAGGCCGGCTCGGCTGGGGCTGTGGATGTGTAGGTGTGCGCCGCTGCTGCAACAACGAGTAAAACGCGAGAAGAAGGGATGGCGGTAGAGAGGAAAAAAAAAAAAAAGGTCGTGTTGTGTTGATGCGCAGGCAGACGCGTACAGAGGGACGAGCCCGGTCTGCAGCAGGGTGTGGCCGTGCCGAGTGCAGAGCAGCGGCGGCTCGGTTCGGTTCGGCCCGGCCCGGCGGGCCGCGCTGTTGTCGCGGACGTGAGCGCCCCCTGGCGGGTGGCCGGAGGCGGCGCGGCGTGTTGGACGTGTGGCTGGTGGCAGTGCACAATTTGCGAGTGGCTGGCGGTGTGGTGTGGCGGTTGGCGCGTCGGGCGGCGGAGAGGTATGTGTTGCGGGCGCCCTTTGCTGCGCTGCGTCGTTGCGTGTGCCGTACAGGGCGGGCGCTTGTCGACTGTGTGGGCGGTGTGGCGAATTGGCGTGAAACGGCTGCCGAGAGGTGTGTGGTAGCGAGCCGGTCGGTGGTGTCAGTGCGAAGGGGAATGTGCGTGCGTTTGGCGGTTTCGGTGTGCTTTTTGCGGCGTGAGAGTGGGAATTAGTGGGGCCGGCTGTTGTGTTGGTTCCTTGTGTCTTGTGTCGCGTAGCTTGATGGCAACGTGGAAGGACGCCGGTTTCGTTTCGAGCCTTGCGTGTGGTTGTCGACGTTGACTGGTTGGCGTGTGCCGATGCACGTGCATGTGTGGGTCGCGAGTGCGTTTTTGGCTGGCTGTGTGTGTGTGTGTGTGTGTGTTTTGGGGGGGAAGGGGGAGGCGGTGGTGAAAGTGCAGTCGTTGCCACGGGCGTCGTCGGGTGGGGCTGGGGCTGTGCGTCGTGGCGGAAAGGTGGTAGGTTGCGGGAAGCGAGCCCGTCGTTGACGGTGTCGCGTGAGTTGTGAATCGAGTGGGGCGCGGGGCGCGGGACAGGAGCAGCGTGCCGCTGCGTCGTGGTCGTCAGCAGAGGCTGTGCGTGTGCTTGTCCTTTTTGTGGGCGGTTCGTGCGAGGCGTTTTTGTTTTGTGTTGCCCTAGTTGTTAGTTTATTTTGTTTGTGTTTGTTATTTTGAGACGACGACTGGTTGGTGGCGTGCGCGCGAAGTGGCGGTGTGCGCTTCCCGTGTCGTTTGTGTTGTTTGGTTTTTTTGTTTTTGTGTGTTTTTTTTTTTTTTTTTTTTTGCACTGGGCCCCGGTGGGTGGGTGCGTGTGTGTCGATTGCCGGCTGGCGAGAGGTGCGCCATCGGCGGGGTGGGTCGCCGGCACAAGTAGAGGCGGCGGCGTTGTTGCTGTTGTTGTGTGGTGTTTGTTTTGTTCGGCTGTGTCGGCGAGCTGTGTTGCGGTGCGTGTGAATGGTGGTGCAAAAGTGCTGGCGTTGGGGCTGCGACTGCGACGGCGGCGAGCCGCGGGCGCGCCATTGATAGTGATGTTGTGAACAGCGGCTGTGTACGGTAGTGGTGTTGTTGTAGCACGACGTGCATCCGGGCCGGCGCGGAAAGCGCAGTTGCGGGCGGTTGCCCTTCGGTGCCAGCCATGTCGCGTGAGCGGCGGGTTGCTCTGGTGTCGACACGTGGTGCTCTGGGTTGTTGTGTGGTGCCCTTTGGCCGGTGGGGGTGGTTCGCGTGTGTCTCGTTCGCGCTCGGTGTCTGGTCGTGGTCGTGGTCGTGCTGCTCCCCCGTCTGTCGGCGGTTTCCGACGTCGTCTGTACGTTTTTGTTCGTTTGCGGCGTGCCTGCCGACGTCGTCCCGTCGCGACCTTTCAACCGAAAGTGTGGCGCCCGAAGGTGAACGAACGTAACCCTGACCTCGGCGCTTTACGCTGAGCCGAGCGAACCGAACCGAACCTAACGTGTGGTGTGGCGAGGTGAGCTCAGCCTGTGAGCCCCTAACGTCTACGTAAGGTAAGCTGTCCGGCTCACGCCTCACGTTTGAACGCTTTTGTAACCTACGTTTGACGCTTCTTAACCTAGCACTGACCCCTTAACCTAACGTGTAACCTAACCTAACCTAACCTAACCTAACCTAACCTCTGACGCCTGACGTGTTTGAATGCTTAACCTAAGTTTGACGCTTAACCTAACCCAAGTCCCCTTAACCTAACCCACGTCCACCTAACCTAACCTAACGTAGACGTGTAAACGTAATGTGTAACGCGTAACGTGTAAGGTCGGCTGTCGTGTGTGCTTGACGGCAGATTGGGTTGGTCTGTAGATTCGGATTGCGGTTTGCCTCGGTCGAGGGGTTGGGTCGGAAGCGGCGAGGGGCGGCGGCGCCTGTTGCGCAGGCGGCGTCCGTTTGCGGCGGGCAATTGTTGAGAAACGGCTGTGAATGTTGGCGGGCGAGAGGAGGAGGACGGCGCGCGATGTGGCCCGACGGCTGCGGGCCGATCGGGAAACGGCGGGAGGGCGACGGAAGGCGATGGGGCGGCGGAGGCGCGTTTGCACGGCCGTCATCGCCGCACGCCTCGGCTTGTGTGGCTGTGGCGCCGGCCGCGCTGGCCGGGCTGCCGCGGCGACGGTGTGGGAGTTTTGCCGAAGGTTTGGCCATTGTGGCGGGTCGTCGGCTGGGGCTGTGGGGGCGGCATTTGGGCGGGGGCGGCGATTCTCGGCGGGCCGACCCAGGCTGTAGCGCGCGGTAGCTGCAGTTTGGCCGTGGTTTGCGGCGCTGCCGTGGCGACTGGTTGGCGACTGTGGTGTGGCTGTGTGTAGCCCCATCCTCGGTGGTTTGAAAGGCGCGGGCGGTTGTGGCGCAGGTTTGGGGATGCTCCGCACAGGCTGTCGGACGTTGGGCGGTAGCAAGCGCGGGAGGCGCGGCGCGGCGGCGCGCAGAGTGGCGGCCGCTCTCTCGGCCGTCCGCGCCCGCCCGCGACACTGGCTGGGCCTTGTGATTCTCTGCAGGCTGAGGGGGTGGATCGGCCGTGAGCGGACGCTATACTGCCGCGCGCTGCTGGGAGATCCCTTGGGAGCGCTACGCTAGCCGTAGCACAGCAAAATTTGTCGTGTGCGTTGTGCGTGCACAACGCAAGCAAAAATTGTCGTGTGTGGGTGCGCACGCTTAGCGATTGCGCCGCAAATTTGTCGTGGTAGGACGCTTACGTGGTCCCTTTGTCGTGCAGCGGCTGCCGGTCTACTGGCAGCGCGGTGGCGGCGAGGGCCGTGGCTTTCTAGTTCACCGGTCGTCTGATCTGCCTCAGACGTGAATCATCCAGATACTGCCGCAGGGCATCCTCCCTGCTCCTCCAAGAGTAGGGAAATTCCTGCGCCAGGGTCCGTGGTACTACCCGGTAACCCGCGTGCAGTCAATGGTAGGGCTGGCGCTGTTCGGGGATACCTAACGGTGCCAACGAACGAACAACCAGTGCCCCTGGGCAGTAAATGTCAGACTTCAAGTTCCGCTGACACAGTCATCTTGGGTAAGCCCAAAGCCCCAGTCCGCTGCGGCACCCAGTCACTGGGTACCCGCGGCCAACCAACTTCAGCCATTAGCAAAGCAAAAACACGCGTGCAAGACTCGGACGTAATGCCAGCGCCTAAGCGTCCGGCCCCAAGCCGGCTCGCTGAGGAAACAGAGCAACCTGTGAGTGATGACATGGAAGTAGGGGGTGAAGCAGTCATCGCAAACATACCAACATCAAATAGTTTCGCTCCGATTGACACCGACGGAGCGGAAACGACTGAAACAATGCCTACCCGTTCCTCGACCTCGGGCGCGCAAGCGCAATCGAGGCCGAAGCGGGAAAAAGTCCCCCCAATTCTTGCCACAATCGTAAACGGTACGATGAAAATCATAAAGGAGGTCGCCCCTCAACTAAAAGGAGGACTAAATACCTCATGCAGGGGGTCCTCCGTAAAATTTCAACCGTCTACCCTACCCGACTACAGATTTCTCACAGCCTATTTTACTCAGAAAAAAATACCCTATCACACCTACCCGGTCACTGAGAAAAACGCGTACAAGGCGGTGATCAAAGGTCTCCCCAGTGACACTGATCCCGCGGAGATAAAGGAGCTTCTCCTTGCGCGTCACTTCAGGGTTATCGAGGTCAAACAGGAGACCAAGGCATCTGACCCGAGCAACCCGGGAGAGGGGCGCAGGAAGAGAGCTTCCTTCAAAGTAATATTACACCCGGACGAGAGAAACAGAGAACTACTAAAAATCGAGCTGTTCATGAACTGCAAGGTTACGGTAGAGAGGTATCGCCAACCTGAAGGTCCTGTCCAGTGCCACCAATGCCAGCAGTTGTTCCACTCTGCAGAGCAGTGTCACCATCCTCCAAAGTGTGTCAAGTGTGCCGGCCCACACTTGACAAACACATGTAAGAAGAGCCGTGCAACCCCGGCAAAATGCGCCCTATGTGGGGGCGATCACCCGGCGAACTACAGCCGATGCCCCACACGAATACAGTTGATGTCCACCCGCCCCCCTCGGTCGGTAAACGGTGCTGCCCTGTCTCGAGGCGCTTCCGCCTCCACGACGCCGCCGCTAACATCTGCGGCCAACGCGCAGGCAGCCAGCTCTGCCTCCGCCAGCAGCCGCAGAGCGACTGTGCCGGGGCGAGATGCCTTTCCCTCGCTTCCCCCACCACGCGCCCCGACGGCAGCTGCCGCCTGGCCTCCCCCTCCACGTCACCAGCGCACTGAGGCGCCCGCAGCTGCCGCGCCGCCTCAGTCGGCTGCTGGCCAGCAGCCAGGGACGCCGCTCGGCGTCTTTGACGAGCTGCGCCAACTGTTTGCGGGCTTCAGCCTGACAAACATCATGTTTACAATTAGGGACACCATGGCGCGCGTGCGGGCGGCGCCTGATGGCCTAAGTAAATTCATGGCCCTCGCAGAGGGAGCAATTTCATTATTCGACGCTTTTAATGGATCCCCCTAGATCCAGGAAGTTCACCATTTTAAATTTTAACGCCAATGGCGTAAAAACACAAAAACATATCCTAGAGGAGTTTCTAGACCGGTATGCGATCGACGTTGTGTGCCTGACGGAAACCCACCTTAAGCCCAAGGACCGCTTTTCTGTGAGAAATTACTCCATCCATAGAGTAGACCGCGTAGGCCGCGAGCGCGGCGGAGTAGCGGTCCTTGTAAAAGGCAGAAGGTGTTTCCGCACAGTGGACCTACCGCAGACACCCAGCATCGAGGCAGCCGGTATAGAAATAAAAATTCAAAACATACCATACACCATCATCTCCACCTATCACCCCCCGGGCACCACCATACTGACACAGGACCTTCAGGCTCTGCTGGGTACTGGCGCTCGTGTGATTATGGGAGGGGACCTAAACTCGAAACATGCGGCCTTTGGCTGCCGCGCCGAGAACAGAAGTGGTGTGAGATTGCATGGACTCGTCGAGAGGCGTGCCGCCCTCAGCGTCATCGCACCCGAAGAGCCTACGCATATCCCTGCGGACCCGACAAAAAACCCGGATATCCTGGATATTTTTGTCGTTAAAAACTTTGCTCTCGACGCGACAGTCACTGTGCACTACGAGCTGAACTCTGACCACAACCCGGTCGTTCTGGACATAGCCAGTGTCGAAGACGAAGCCGGGAGGATGGCAAAAACAGAAGTAATAACAAATTGGGACCGATACAAATACCTGGTGGGTGAGCACGTGGAGGAAATCCCACAGATGGAAACAAAAGAAGAGATAGACGAAGCAATCACCAACTTCACAGACGCCCTCCACGCCTGTGCTCGCGCTACAAGCGTCAGGCTCACCACAGAGCCTGGCGCCAGGGACCTGCCCCCTGACATCTGGGACCTCATAGTCGCCAAACGCAGGTTGCGTAAGCTGTGGCAGCGTCACCGCGACCCAGCTGACCGCCGCCGGCTGCGGCGACTGGAGGATCAGGTGAAACTCCGACTGCAGGAGCACAGGAGCCGCTGCTGGGAGGAGATGTTACAAACCGCCGAAACAGAGAGCAGCAAACGCAAGATCTGGCGAATAGCCCGGCAGCGGAAAACCCCCACCAGAGAGAACAGGCCACTCCACGGCGTGAACGGTCTAGTGTACGAAGATCACGATAAGGCGGAAATAATGGCACAATCACTAGAGTCACAATTCCGAACTCACGTCATCGACGATGACGAGAGTGAAAGGCAGGAAAGATTAGTCGTCGGACGAGTGACTCAGATTAGAAATACGCGCCCAAATACAGAATTCGTGCCCGTAAACGAGCCGACAATATGCGCACTTATCAAGCGTCAGGGAAACCACAAAGCTCCTGGCCCTGACCGCATCCGCAGCCCACTCCTAAAGCACCTTCCACCTCCTGCCATAACATTTCTGGCAAGCGTCTTCAACGCTTGCCTAAAGCTCACCTACTTCCCCTCAGTGTGGAAAACTGCGAAAGTAATCACCCTCCCCAAACCTAATAAAAACCTGCTCCTTCCAGAAAGCTATAGACCTATCTCCCTACTAAATGGCATGAGTAAAATACTCGAGCTGCTCATCCTCTCACCCCTTCAACACTTCCTTACTGCACACAACATCCTGATGCCCGAGCAGTTTGGATTCCGCTCTGAACACTCCACAACCCAACAATGCCTGCGCTTGGTAGAGCACATTTGCCTGGCCAGGGCAAAGAGAGAATCGACAGGAGCAGTGTTCCTGGATATAGAGAAGGCATTTGACCGCGTCTGGCACGATGGCCTAATATATAAACTAGATCAAATAGGGTGCCCAGGACATCTAATACAGATCATTGATTCATTTCTTGCGGAGCGTCAATTCTTCGTAAGAAGTGGATCGAGATCGAGCCAGACACGACCGATTGCGGCCGGAGTACCGCAGGGTTCGGTCTTGGGTCCCGTTCTATACTCAGTCTACACTAACGACATACCCAAGCAGGTCGGCGGAGGGATTGCTCTCTACGCCGACGATACAGCAATCTTCAGGAGCTGTCGTAACCTTGCATTCATACGACGCAAGCTACAAGAACACCTCGACGTCATCACTCAGTGGTGCAACATTTGGAAAATCAAGGTTAACCCCGAGAAATCCCAAGCAATATACTTTACGACCAGGCTGAAACTCCCAGACCAACAACTCACCATTGGTGGTCGGGACCTAGCCTGGCGTAACCGTATTACATACTTAGGGCTCGAAATAGACAGGCGTCTTACGTGGCAACAACACGTCCACAAAACTGCCAACAAAGGCTGCGCCCTCCTGTCGCAGCTATACCCCCTCCTAAAGGGTGACGGCCTCACCCTAAGCTGCAAAATGCTTCTCTGGCGCCAGCTCATGCTACCGGCCATCTTGTATGGATCGGAAGTATGGTCGATGGCGTCAGACACCACGCTGGCACGATTACAGCGACTCCAGAACAAAACCTTCCGAGTCATCACAGGCGCTGACAGATACGTCCGAAACACACAAATTAGAGAATTTTTAGGCCACCCAACCATATACTCCCTCATAAAGGAGAAGTCCACCAAACTATATGAGAAAGCACAAACATCGCCCCACAACCTCATACAAAATTTAGGTCGCGAACACCCCGATTTTCAACATAAGCGCCCAAAACTAACACTCACCCGTCAGTTTAGAGACATTTAGAGAACACTTACCCACACACAGAACAAACATTTACATAAAAACACGCACATAGCACAATACCTCACTTTCATAAATCCCCAAGCGCATAACTTGAAGTCAGACGGGCACAGCCCAGTGGAACTTCGGTACACTATAACAACCTGAGCATCTCATTCTCTGCTCTTGTGCTTGCGTGCCTGCCGTCCCGCTCGCTCTCGCTGTGTGTTACGCGCGTCGTCGAAATGGCAGATCAGGCGGCTACGAACGAGACTGCTGCGGCACCCGCCGCCACCGGCACTACGAAGAAGGCCAAGTCTGCGTCGTCTGCGAAGAAGCCGCGCGCCAAGCCTGCGCACCCGCGCACCTCTGAGATGGTGACGGCCGCCATCAAGAGTCTGAAGGAGCGCGGCGGGTCGTCGCTGCAGGCGATCAAGAAGTACATAGCCGCGCACTACAAGCTGGACGCGGAGAAGCTGGCGCCGTTTATCAAGAAGTACCTCAAGTCGGCCGTCGTGGCGGGCGAGCTGGTGCAGACGAAGGGGAAGGGCGCGTCCGGCTCGTTCAAGCTTGCCGGCGCCGGCGGCGGGGGGGCGGCCGAGGGCGGCAAGGCTCGTGCTGGCGGTGCCAAGAAGAAGCGCGCCGCTCCGGCCAGCAAGGAGAAGAAGGGCGCCCGTGCGGCCGGCGCAAAGAAGGCTGGTGGCGTGAAGGCGGCGACCGGTCGGAAGGCGGGCGCCGCCAAGAAGGCGTCTGCGGCGTCGGCCGCTCCCGCGGGTGCGAAGAAGGCGGCTGCGGCCAAGCCGGCCAAGGCCAAGTCGCCGTCGAAGGCGAAGAAGGCCGCCAAGGTTCCGACGAAGAAGCCGAAGGCGCCGCGCCCGAAGAAGGCGACGACGCCGTCTAAGGCGAAGGCTTCGCCCAAGAAGAAGAAGTAGAGTAGAGGAGAAAGAGATGGGAAAGGAAGGGTTTGGCGCTTGACTCCGTCGTCCCCACCCCCCGTCGTCGTCTAGTGGCGCGCAAGAGACGCGCGGCCCAAAACGGCCCTTCTCAGGGCCATCAAAGCACGTCGGGGAAGGTTTTGATTGTCGTGTTGCGTTTGGTGTGGGTGTCTGTCTGGCGTTTCTGTATGCCCGTGGGGATGCTGTTTGCGTGCCGTGGTGGTTGGATTGCGGGGGTCGGTGGCGGGTGTGGGCGGCGGTAGCGGTAAGCGGTGTTGTTGTTGTTGTTGTTGTCGTGGTTGATTGTCGCCGTGTTTGTTTTGTGGCGGCGGCCGACGGTTGGTTTTCTGTCACGTTGTTTTGTTTGAATACGTTGGTTGGCTTGCCTGCGTTCGTTCTTCTCGGATGTCTGTCTTGTCGAGTCGTGTCTGGTCTTTGTTTTGTTCCTTTGTGTGTGTGTGTGTTATGTTTTGCAACGGGGGGGCACGTTGAGATGCGGAAGGAGTCGGCGGGGATTTCGGTGGCGTGTAGAGCGAGCGAGCGCGCCTGCCTGGCCGTTGGCCGTCGGAGTGGAGTGCGGGTTTTTTTTGTTTTCGAAACGAAAGCGGCGGCCGGCCAGCCACCCGTGCGGTGTGACGTCGGCCGTTGGGTATTGTGCGCTTTGAGCGCCGGGGAGGGATGATGTGTGATTGTTGCGCGCTGCTAGCAGGCAGGCAGAGTGAGCGGGTGTGGCGGACGGACGGGAAGTGGTGGTTTTTGTTTTTGGGTTGCGGGGCGAGAGGCAGGCGACCGACAAAGTTTGCTCGCGACGGAGAGATGTTAGTGGCCCTGAAAAGGGCCGTTTTTGTTTGTGCGGTGCGGTGCCGCGGCGCGGTTTAGGCGCGCTCGCCGCGGATGCGGCGCGCGAGCTGGATGTCCTTGGGCATGATGGTGACGCGCTTGGCGTGGATTGCGCACAGGTTGGTGTCTTCGAAGAGGCCGACGAGGTAGGCCTCGCTGGCCTCCTGCAGGGCCATGACTGCGGAGCTCTGGAAGCGCAGGTCGGTCTTGAAGTCCTGGGCGATCTCGCGCACTAGGCGCTGGAATGGCAGCTTGCGGATGAGCAGCTCTGTGCTCTTCTGGTAGCGCCTGATTTCTCGCAGGGCGACGGTGCCCGGCCTGTAGCGGTGGGGCTTCTTGACGCCTCCGGTGGCGGGCGCGCTCTTCCTCGCCGCCTTGGTGGCGAGCTGTTTGCGCGGCGCCTTTCCGCCGGTGGACTTGCGGGCCGTTTGCTTTGTGCGGGCCATGGCGGTAGCGGTAGCGGTAGCGGAGCGGCGTGCGTGGAGGTTAGGTGCGGCGCGGCGTCCGGTGCTGCCTTGACAACGGGCCCGCGCGCCTCCGTGCTGCGCTTATATGCCCTCGGTTGCGCGTGGTGGGGGGAGGGCGGGCCAGAGTCTATATAGGGGGGCGGCGGGCGCGCTGGGCGCAGACCGTAGCCGACTCGCCAGCCGCTGCAGCTGCTGTTTGTGCACGTTTTGCTTTGCCCGAGGAAGGAAGGATGACAGGCCGCGGCAAGGGAGGAAAGGGGCTCGGCAAGGGTGGCGCCAAGCGGCACCGCAAGGTGTTGCGCGACAACATCCAGGGCATCACGAAGCCCGCCATCCGCCGCCTGGCTCGCAGGGGCGGCGTGAAGCGCATCTCTGGTCTGATCTACGAGGAGACCCGCGGGGTGCTGAAGGTGTTCCTGGAGAACGTGATCCGCGACGCGGTGACGTACACTGAGCACGCCAAGCGCAAGACTGTGACGGCCATGGACGTGGTGTACGCCCTGAAGAGGCAGGGGCGCACCCTGTACGGTTTCGGCGGTTAGGCTGCGTCGCAGCGGGCGCTGGCCTTCCCGCGGCCGTGCTTGTGGGTGGGAGAGACTAGAAAACGGCCCTTTTCAGGGCCACCACACTGTTCGGAAGTTGAAAAGTGCGAAAGAGTCTGTGTTGTTGCTGCGTGTGTGCGCGCTGTGTTGTTTGTTTGTTTGTTTCTTTCTTTCCGTTTGAGCGACGTGATGTGACTGGGAGGGGAGAAGGAAAGGAAACGTGTCATGTGGCTGGCTGTGTGTGGAGCTGCTTCGTTTGTGTGTCTTTGTATCGATCGCGACGGAGATGGCGGGCGGGCTGTGTGTTGTTGTGCGAGAGGCGGTGATTATTTGCTTGCGTGGTTTGTCTCTGTGTGTTTGTTTGCGGCGGCGTTGGGGTTTCCGAGGCAAGGCGTGTGGGCATAGGCGGCCGGATCAGCTGTTTCGTTCGTGTCGACGGCCGTTGCGCGCGGGAGTGGAGGGCGGTGTGTCGACACGCCTCCCTTTAACAATGGTCATTATTGCTGCCGTTGTCGGTTTGGAAGGCGACTGCGACGGTGCAAAATGTGTGCGTGTGTGTGTGTGTTGGGCCACACGGGCTGTGTGGACGACAAGATGGCGGACGTGCGCCGGCGGCGGCTGTGCTGTGACAGTGCAAAGTTAAAACAAAACAAGGTGCGGCGAGGACGACTGAAATTTTGCTTTGGACGTAGGTTTGTGTGGTGGCCCTGAAAAGGGCCGATTGTTGTGGGCCGAGCCGGCAAAGCGCGTTGCGTGCAGGGGAGCACGCGGCGCTGCGATTGCCTGGCCTCCTTTAGGCCTTCTTCTCGGTCTTCTTTGGCAGCAGGACGGCCTGGATGTTGGGCAGGACACCACCCTGTGCGATGGTGACGCCCGACAGGAGCTTGTTGAGCTCCTCGTCGTTGCGGATGGCAAGCTGCAGGTGGCGCGGGATGATGCGCGTCTTCTTGTTGTCGCGGGCCGCGTTTCCGGCCAGCTCGAGCACCTCAGCCGCGAGGTACTCCATGACGGCGGCGAGGTAGACGGGCGCCCCGGCGCCGACGCGCTCTGCGTAGTTTCCCTTGCGCAGGAGGCGGTGGATTCTGCCGACCGGGAACTGGAGCCCAGCCCTGCTTGAGCGGGACTTTGACTTGCCCTTGACTTTGCCTCCCTTTCCGCGTCCGGACATGGCGATGGGCTAGCGACGGTGCACACGAAACGGAAACGAAAACGACCGGTGCGAGCGGCAGCGAGTCGAGCAGCGGAGTGCGTGCCGGCGCAGCCGGGGTGGGGGTGCTTTATGGGCTCGGGTGCGGCGGCCGGTTGCGCGCGCGCCCCATTGGTCGGCGGCCGCAACAGGGCGAGCTGGTAAAGGTGCGGCGGCGGCTGGCGGCGGGTGCCACTGTGTGGGGAGACGCTGACTAGAGCGGAGCGCTTGCTACTGGTGTTGCTGCTGCCGTACGTTGGTTGGAGATGCCGCCCAAGACTAGCGGGAAGGCCGCCAAGAAGGCTGGCAAGGCGCAGAAGAACATTTCGAAGGGCGACAAGAAGAAGAAGCGCAAGAGGAAGGAGAGCTATGCCATCTACATCTACAAGGTGCTGAAGCAGGTGCACCCTGACACGGGCATCTCGTCGAAGGCGATGAGCATCATGAACAGCTTCGTGAACGACATTTTCGAGCGCATTGCGGCCGAGGCTTCTCGCCTGGCGCACTACAACAAGCGCTCGACCATCACGTCCCGCGAGATCCAGACCGCTGTGCGGCTGTTGCTGCCTGGCGAGCTGGCCAAGCACGCCGTGAGCGAGGGCACGAAGGCGGTGACCAAGTACACGAGCTCCAAGTAAGGAGGTGGCTCTGGAATGGAAGGAAGGATGGAGAAGGCTCCTCCGTTGCGAGAGCGGCGAAACGGCCCTTTTCAGGGCCACCAACTTGCCTTTTGCGGGAAGGGCGGAATTGTTGTTGTTGTTGTTGTTTGTGTGGACGGCTGTGATGTATGTGTGCATTTTGATTGTGGGTGGGGGGGCGCGTCAAAGCGTGTTGCGCGGGGTACGGCCACGAGGTTGGTCGCCGTGGCGTGGAATGGTGGCACGCCTCGTTGGCGTGGTTTTTGACCCATTGGTGTTGTTGGGGTGTGTGTGTGTTTGTGTGTTACCCGTCTGCGAGGGGGGACAGTGCGATCGGCGACTTTTGTGTCACCGTAACGACGGCCGTTTGCGGGTTTGTTTTTTTGCACATCATACATGGCGAGGGTGAAATGTGAAATGTTTTTGTTTGGTTTGTTTTTGCCGCCCACTATTCCCTTTGCTGTACGCCGAGTTTGACAATGGTGCGACGTAACTGCAGCGTGGAGGTGTGTGAGTGACGTTGAAATGAACGTGCCATTAAGACGCATTGTTGTTGTATTGTACTGTACGTGTACGGCGACACGCACGATGATGTACCATTCGACTCTGATGTTTGATAGCCGTGTCTGACTGATTGCGTACGACGCACGCACACCGATGTCGTCATTCAAGATGCACGCTAGACGGCGGCGGCGGCGGCGGCGCCGGTCGTTTGTTTGGCGAATGTCTGTACACGTGTTTGTCTGTGTCCATCCGGTATGTATGTATTTGTTTGTTTGTTTGAAAGTGTTTTGTGTGTCGGTGACGTGGTCCGATCCGTCGCCCCCTGAGTAACTGTCGATCGGCGCGATAGACCGGCGTCACGCAACTGAACCGAAGTCTTGGGCACACCCGTCATACTGTTGTACACCGTCGCGCTGAGAACGGTAACGAAAGGTTGACTCTGATCGGTCGAATGTCTGGGCAGAACGTGAGGAATGAGGCAAGAGTGCAAGGAGGGGGGGGCAAAAGAGAGAGGAAGGGAAAAAGGGGAGAAACGCATTCGTAGAGCAACGGAACGTTCCCGTGTCGGAGGCGTATTGGAGCCGCACTGAAATGCGTTTAACGGCGGCGCGGCTGCAAGTGTCTGCCGTGGTGAACGTTACCTTTGACGGCTGCATTGGGCTTTGCCTTTGCTTTCGCTTTCGCTTTCGCTTTCCCGGATGTACGTAACGTTTGTTGATATGGTTCTGAGGAAGAGTGTATGACAGTGCCGTGCCGTCCATGTTCGTGTGCCCTCCCATTGTGTGTATGCTATTGTCTGTGTACTTGAATGATGTATGTAGGTGTTAGTGGACATGTTTTACCAGTGGGGGGAAATGGATCGTCGATAGTTGCCGTCACTCTGTCACGGTCGAGATGACGCACCCTCCGTACAGAAAGGTGTCGAGAAAGTGAGTGTGTGTGTGTGTGTGTGTGTGTGTGTGTGTGTGTGCGTGCGTGCGTCCGTGAATTGGCAGTGTTTGGAGGTGGGCGTGCCCTGCATGTGGCCCGGAAAAGGCTGTTCGTTAGGCGGTAGTGTTGTGTGGACAGGGGAGGGGCATGCGTAACGCTGCTGGCATGGCATTTCGGGAGATGGGAGGGGGCAAACGAGGAAACGAGGAGCGGCGGCCAAAGACGGGACGGGGAGGGGCGCGGTGTGGGTGGCTTGCGCCTGTGCTCGGCGTTGTGGTTTGTGCAAAAGAGGAGGAGAAAAACAATGTGAGTTGCCAGGGAGGGGAGCGGTGTTGTGTTGTGGTTGTCGTGGTGTAGCCGCAGACGCGGCTGTCAGTGAACGTGGCGAGACGGACGGATGCGCGGAGGGGCGGGGGCGGGGGCGGCGCATTTCGCCGGTGCCGTGCCGTGCCGTGCCGTGCCTGAAAGCCGCGTGGTCGCTGTGTTGTTGGTGGCGTGGGGGCGAGGAGAGTACCGTACGGGTGTGCTTGTGCGCCGGAAATGGCACACTGCGCCCGCCCGTCTTGGAGGCTGATGGCTGTGGTGTGGAAATGGGGCGCGGTGATGTTGAAGCACAGAAAAGAAACCAAGAAAACGGAAGGCGTGATGCGGCGGTGGTGGTGAGAGCGGGAAAAACAAAACAAAAGAAAAAAAACAACAAAAAAAAAGAAGGAAAAACAACAAGAAACAAAAAAGAAAACAAAAAGTCTATCAATATTAAAATGTAAATGGAAATGGAAATGGACCCAGGTATAACCTCCCTGCACAAATAGCAGAGAGTCCGATGATAATAAAAATGTGCCAGAATGTTAACGTCCCTACAAAACAAACCCAACGATAATATTAATGAAAGAGTGAACCGTATGTAACATTGCAACAGACATAATGAAACCTGATAAATTGTATAAGGGCAGCAGCCGTTGACCTTTGGCCCTGTATTCAGAATAAAAAGAGCCAAAGATCGTTACCCCAATGAAAAAGACACTGAAACACGTATGTAACATAGTAGCGATGGCGAGACATTGTAGCATCTGTGACCAGAGAGTTTGCGCTGGACTGCGCGAGTGTTGCGAGCGGTTCTCAGTCAGTCAGTCAGTCTGTGTAGTTGAGGGCTGTACTCTGTCAGTAGTCGTCGCGTGCAGTACGCTAATAGTCGTCATGCAGAGCGGTCGGTCAGTAGTAGCAGCCGAGTGCGGTTGTGTGATGTAGGCGGTCGGCAACACTGGTCAAGATGGTGAATAAGGTATACTGTTAATTAATATAATCATTAGATAATGAGAAATTGTATTTATTGTAATTATGCTCCAACAAGTTCCCCAATAATAATTTTTATTTCAAAAGCATTTTTCAAACATTTAATCTTTTATTGAACTAAAGAGTTCGTTCCACTTCTTTGAAGAAAAATGTCACTAAAATCACAAAAAAAGAGAATATTATTATTTGCAATGCAGTTCCTCCAAGCGCTGCGCAACAACCAGAGCAGAAATGTGACATCCATTTATTCGGAGGTAAGACTTTAATTCCGATTGTTTTGCACAGGGCCAAAGACCGATATTTCGGTTTAATTGAAGTTTCTTGTCACTGAACGGACTTTTTTAAATGTTGTGTGAAGACTTTATATTTGAGTCAGATTGCGAATTGCACATTGTTGTTGCCATTTTCAATACCTCTCATTGTGGGCGAGGTTACAATTAGCGCAATGTCCATTAGCATCCGTAAATAACATTGTCCATTATTTTAAATATTGCTGGGAGGTTACAACACACACACAAAACAAAAAACAAAAAGAAACAAAAAATTGCATTTATATCCGCTCCTCGATTGTAGATACCCCTTACACAGCTGTGTGCAATGAATGAGTGCTGGCTGGTAATTAATTGCACTCCTTGGAGGGAAATGCCATAGGAAGTAGTCTTTAAAAAGTGAATGTTTTTCGTTAAGAGACAAAAGTTACTTTAGAAAAAAAGTAATAGTGGGGCTTGTGTTGTTGAACAAAATAAGTACAATGAACATACGTTATCAGATTTGCGCAATGCAGCGTCACACCACCTCTTGATTATAACACAATATACTATACATCGTCCCGAACCGTGACCAGAGTCGCGAGACGAGCAGAGCACGCCGCCGACGCCCGCTCAGTACAACCGTCCACCCGCTACTACTGTCGACCGACTACTACCTCTCCCGACTCGCGCTACAATATATATAACAACTGTTCCTGGCGACCCGGTGCGTGCCACTACTGTCGTCTGGCGCGGTCCAAGCGCCGACTAGCAGCGATAAAGAACTCTCTGGTCAGACAGAGATGCTGTCATGCCTCGCCATCGCTCTGGTAATGAATACATACGTGTTGCAGCGTGCGTACCACCGGAACACGCAGTGGCGGAGCCAAAGACTGTGTTGTCGAGGTCGAGTGCGAGTGGGAAGAGAGGCAGCGTCGGCACGGAGATGCAAGCGAGCGCGAGACGCACGGGGGCTGCGGCGTGGCGCGTTTGCGGTCGGCGCCTTTGGTGGCAACGGCCGGGACAAGCAGCGGTGTATGGTGTGGTGCGGGGCGGACAGGGGCGGCGGTGGACGGGGAGGAGGCGGCGCGACGACGGCATGGGGGCGAAAACGGGACGGGGGACGGCGGATGTTGAGAGGCGTCACGCGCGGACAGGACACAGACACAGAGACACACAGAGTGGAAAGGGAGGGTGCGCGGTAGTAGTTGGGAATGTGCGTACCGTGCGGGATGGGAGTGGGCGAGGAACACGGTCGTGGCCCCTGTTTTGGGTGCGTGTGATGACGTCGGTGTGTTGTGGGAAGGGAAGGTGCTGTGGCGGCGGCGCGTAATGGGCGTAGGCCGAAAAGAGAAAGGAACGTGGGCAGTGTGTTGGCAAGCGTCGGTTCGACTGCGACGTTGATGGGCAGGGCAGGGCAAGGTTAATGGTGGTAGGAGTAGGCGTGTGGGCGCAAAAAATCTGCCGCTGCAGGCGGTGCCGTAACCGCCATGGCGGGAAGGAGAGAGGGCCAAAGAAAGAAAGAAAGAAGAAAAAAAAGGAGGGGGGGGGGGGCGAAAGTGGAGAGGCGGTGGTGTGAGAAGGGCGGGGGCGGAAGGAAGGCAGGAAGGACAAGAGGCGAGGCGACGGCTTGCTTTGTGTATCGGTCGGTCTCTGGCTATGCTTCGTTTTCTGCAGCAGGGTCGGTGCGCGGCGTGGCTCGCGGCAGTGGGAACGCCTGGTGGCTGGACGGCCAGCAATGCGGTTGGATGGGCGGCCACAGCACCGCACCTGTGCCCGAGGAGGAGACGCTGGCGGCGGGCCCTGAGGTGAGGCCGGCTCGGCTGGGGCTGTGGATGTGTAGGTGTGCGCCGCTGCTGCAACAACGAGTAAAACGCGAGAAGAAGGGATGGCGGTAGAGAGGAAAAAAAAAAAAAAGGTCGTGTTGTGTTGATGCGCAGGCAGACGCGTACAGAGGGACGAGCCCGGTCTGCAGCAGGGTGTGGCCGTGCCGAGTGCAGAGCAGCGGCGGCTCGGTTCGGTTCGGCCCGGCCCGGCGGGCCGCGCTGTTGTCGCGGACGTGAGCGCCCCCTGGCGGGTGGCCGGAGGCGGCGCGGCGTGTTGGACGTGTGGCTGGTGGCAGTGCACAATTTGCGAGTGGCTGGCGGTGTGGTGTGGCGGTTGGCGCGTCGGGCGGCGGAGAGGTATGTGTTGCGGGCGCCCTTTGCTGCGCTGCGTCGTTGCGTGTGCCGTACAGGGCGGGCGCTTGTCGACTGTGTGGGCGGTGTGGCGAATTGGCGTGAAACGGCTGCCGAGAGGTGTGTGGTAGCGAGCCGGTCGGTGGTGTCAGTGCGAAGGGGAATGTGCGTGCGTTTGGCGGTTTCGGTGTGCTTTTTGCGGCGTGAGAGTGGGAATTAGTGGGGCCGGCTGTTGTGTTGGTTCCTTGTGTCTTGTGTCGCGTAGCTTGATGGCAACGTGGAAGGACGCCGGTTTCGTTTCGAGCCTTGCGTGTGGTTGTCGACGTTGACTGGTTGGCGTGTGCCGATGCACGTGCATGTGTGGGTCGCGAGTGCGTTTTTGGCTGGCTGTGTGTGTGTGTGTGTGTGTGTTTTGGGGGGGAAGGGGGAGGCGGTGGTGAAAGTGCAGTCGTTGCCACGGGCGTCGTCGGGTGGGGCTGGGGCTGTGCGTCGTGGCGGAAAGGTGGTAGGTTGCGGGAAGCGAGCCCGTCGTTGACGGTGTCGCGTGAGTTGTGAATCGAGTGGGGCGCGGGGCGCGGGACAGGAGCAGCGTGCCGCTGCGTCGTGGTCGTCAGCAGAGGCTGTGCGTGTGCTTGTCCTTTTTGTGGGCGGTTCGTGCGAGGCGTTTTTGTTTTGTGTTGCCCTAGTTGTTAGTTTATTTTGTTTGTGTTTGTTATTTTGAGACGACGACTGGTTGGTGGCGTGCGCGCGAAGTGGCGGTGTGCGCTTCCCGTGTCGTTTGTGTTGTTTGGTTTTTTTGTTTTTGTGTGTTTTTTTTTTTTTTTTTTTTTGCACTGGGCCCCGGTGGGTGGGTGCGTGTGTGTCGATTGCCGGCTGGCGAGAGGTGCGCCATCGGCGGGGTGGGTCGCCGGCACAAGTAGAGGCGGCGGCGTTGTTGCTGTTGTTGTGTGGTGTTTGTTTTGTTCGGCTGTGTCGGCGAGCTGTGTTGCGGTGCGTGTGAATGGTGGTGCAAAAGTGCTGGCGTTGGGGCTGCGACTGCGACGGCGGCGAGCCGCGGGCGCGCCATTGATAGTGATGTTGTGAACAGCGGCTGTGTACGGTAGTGGTGTTGTTGTAGCACGACGTGCATCCGGGCCGGCGCGGAAAGCGCAGTTGCGGGCGGTTGCCCTTCGGTGCCAGCCATGTCGCGTGAGCGGCGGGTTGCTCTGGTGTCGACACGTGGTGCTCTGGGTTGTTGTGTGGTGCCCTTTGGCCGGTGGGGGTGGTTCGCGTGTGTCTCGTTCGCGCTCGGTGTCTGGTCGTGGTCGTGGTCGTGCTGCTCCCCCGTCTGTCGGCGGTTTCCGACGTCGTCTGTACGTTTTTGTTCGTTTGCGGCGTGCCTGCCGACGTCGTCCCGTCGCGACCTTTCAACCGAAAGTGTGGCGCCCGAAGGTGAACGAACGTAACCCTGACCTCGGCGCTTTACGCTGAGCCGAGCGAACCGAACCGAACCTAACGTGTGGTGTGGCGAGGTGAGCTCAGCCTGTGAGCCCCTAACGTCTACGTAAGGTAAGCTGTCCGGCTCACGCCTCACGTTTGAACGCTTTTGTAACCTACGTTTGACGCTTCTTAACCTAGCACTGACCCCTTAACCTAACGTGTAACCTAACCTAACCTAACCTAACCTAACCTAACCTCTGACGCCTGACGTGTTTGAATGCTTAACCTAAGTTTGACGCTTAACCTAACCCAAGTCCCCTTAACCTAACCCACGTCCACCTAACCTAACCTAACGTAGACGTGTAAACGTAATGTGTAACGCGTAACGTGTAAGGTCGGCTGTCGTGTGTGCTTGACGGCAGATTGGGTTGGTCTGTAGATTCGGATTGCGGTTTGCCTCGGTCGAGGGGTTGGGTCGGAAGCGGCGAGGGGCGGCGGCGCCTGTTGCGCAGGCGGCGTCCGTTTGCGGCGGGCAATTGTTGAGAAACGGCTGTGAATGTTGGCGGGCGAGAGGAGGAGGACGGCGCGCGATGTGGCCCGACGGCTGCGGGCCGATCGGGAAACGGCGGGAGGGCGACGGAAGGCGATGGGGCGGCGGAGGCGCGTTTGCACGGCCGTCATCGCCGCACGCCTCGGCTTGTGTGGCTGTGGCGCCGGCCGCGCTGGCCGGGCTGCCGCGGCGACGGTGTGGGAGTTTTGCCGAAGGTTTGGCCATTGTGGCGGGTCGTCGGCTGGGGCTGTGGGGGCGGCATTTGGGCGGGGGCGGCGATTCTCGGCGGGCCGACCCAGGCTGTAGCGCGCGGTAGCTGCAGTTTGGCCGTGGTTTGCGGCGCTGCCGTGGCGACTGGTTGGCGACTGTGGTGTGGCTGTGTGTAGCCCCATCCTCGGTGGTTTGAAAGGCGCGGGCGGTTGTGGCGCAGGTTTGGGGCTGCTCCGCACAGGCTGTCGGACGTTGGGCGGTAGCAAGCGCGGGAGGCGCGGCGCGGCGGCGCGCAGAGTGGCGGCCGCTCTCTCGGCCGTCCGCGCCCGCCCGCGACACTGGCTGGGCCTTGTGATTCTCTGCTCTTGTGCTTGCGTGCCTGCCGTCCCGCTCGCTCTCGCTGTGTGTTACGCGCGTCGTCGAAATGGCAGATCAGGCGGCTACGAACGAGACTGCTGCGGCACCCGCCGCCACCGGCACTACGAAGAAGGCCAAGTCTGCGTCGTCTGCGAAGAAGCCGCGCGCCAAGCCTGCGCACCCGCGCACCTCTGAGATGGTGACGGCCGCCATCAAGAGTCTGAAGGAGCGCGGCGGGTCGTCGCTGCAGGCGATCAAGAAGTACATAGCCGCGCACTACAAGCTGGACGCGGAGAAGCTGGCGCCGTTTATCAAGAAGTACCTCAAGTCGGCCGTCGTGGCGGGCGAGCTGGTGCAGACGAAGGGGAAGGGCGCGTCCGGCTCGTTCAAGCTTGCCGGCGCCGGCGGCGGGGGGGCGGCCGAGGGCGGCAAGGCTCGTGCTGGCGGTGCCAAGAAGAAGCGCGCCGCTCCGGCCAGCAAGGAGAAGAAGGGCGCCCGTGCGGCCGGCGCAAAGAAGGCTGGTGGCGTGAAGGCGGCGACCGGTCGGAAGGCGGGCGCCGCCAAGAAGGCGTCTGCGGCGTCGGCCGCTCCCGCGGGTGCGAAGAAGGCGGCTGCGGCCAAGCCGGCCAAGGCCAAGTCGCCGTCGAAGGCGAAGAAGGCCGCCAAGGTTCCGACGAAGAAGCCGAAGGCGCCGCGCCCGAAGAAGGCGACGACGCCGTCTAAGGCGAAGGCTTCGCCCAAGAAGAAGAAGTAGAGTAGAGGAGAAAGAGATGGGAAAGGAAGGGTTTGGCGCTTGACTCCGTCGTCCCCACCCCCCGTCGTCGTCTAGTGGCGCGCAAGAGACGCGCGGCCCAAAACGGCCCTTCTCAGGGCCATCAAAGCACGTCGGGGAAGGTTTTGATTGTCGTGTTGCGTTTGGTGTGGGTGTCTGTCTGGCGTTTCTGTATGCCCGTGGGGATGCTGTTTGCGTGCCGTGGTGGTTGGATTGCGGGGGTCGGTGGCGGGTGTGGGCGGCGGTAGCGGTAAGCGGTGTTGTTGTTGTTGTTGTTGTCGTGGTTGATTGTCGCCGTGTTTGTTTTGTGGCGGCGGCCGACGGTTGGTTTTCTGTCACGTTGTTTTGTTTGAATACGTTGGTTGGCTTGCCTGCGTTCGTTCTTCTCGGATGTCTGTCTTGTCGAGTCGTGTCTGGTCTTTGTTTTGTTCCTTTGTGTGTGTGTGTGTTATGTTTTGCAACGGGGGGGCACGTTGAGATGCGGAAGGAGTCGGCGGGGATTTCGGTGGCGTGTAGAGCGAGCGAGCGCGCCTGCCTGGCCGTTGGCCGTCGGAGTGGAGTGCGGGTTTTTTTTGTTTTCGAAACGAAAGCGGCGGCCGGCCAGCCACCCGTGCGGTGTGACGTCGGCCGTTGGGTATTGTGCGCTTTGAGCGCCGGGGAGGGATGATGTGTGATTGTTGCGCGCTGCTAGCAGGCAGGCAGAGTGAGCGGGTGTGGCGGACGGACGGGAAGTGGTGGTTTTTGTTTTTGGGTTGCGGGGCGAGAGGCAGGCGACCGACAAAGTTTGCTCGCGACGGAGAGATGTTAGTGGCCCTGAAAAGGGCCGTTTTTGTTTGTGCGGTGCGGTGCCGCGGCGCGGTTTAGGCGCGCTCGCCGCGGATGCGGCGCGCGAGCTGGATGTCCTTGGGCATGATGGTGACGCGCTTGGCGTGGATTGCGCACAGGTTGGTGTCTTCGAAGAGGCCGACGAGGTAGGCCTCGCTGGCCTCCTGCAGGGCCATGACTGCGGAGCTCTGGAAGCGCAGGTCGGTCTTGAAGTCCTGGGCGATCTCGCGCACTAGGCGCTGGAATGGCAGCTTGCGGATGAGCAGCTCTGTGCTCTTCTGGTAGCGCCTGATTTCTCGCAGGGCGACGGTGCCCGGCCTGTAGCGGTGGGGCTTCTTGACGCCTCCGGTGGCGGGCGCGCTCTTCCTCGCCGCCTTGGTGGCGAGCTGTTTGCGCGGCGCCTTTCCGCCGGTGGACTTGCGGGCCGTTTGCTTTGTGCGGGCCATGGCGGTAGCGGTAGCGGTAGCGGAGCGGCGTGCGTGGAGGTTAGGTGCGGCGCGGCGTCCGGTGCTGCCTTGACAACGGGCCCGCGCGCCTCCGTGCTGCGCTTATATGCCCTCGGTTGCGCGTGGTGGGGGGAGGGCGGGCCAGAGTCTATATAGGGGGGCGGCGGGCGCGCTGGGCGCAGACCGTAGCCGACTCGCCAGCCGCTGCAGCTGCTGTTTGTGCACGTTTTGCTTTGCCCGAGGAAGGAAGGATGACAGGCCGCGGCAAGGGAGGAAAGGGGCTCGGCAAGGGTGGCGCCAAGCGGCACCGCAAGGTGTTGCGCGACAACATCCAGGGCATCACGAAGCCCGCCATCCGCCGCCTGGCTCGCAGGGGCGGCGTGAAGCGCATCTCTGGTCTGATCTACGAGGAGACCCGCGGGGTGCTGAAGGTGTTCCTGGAGAACGTGATCCGCGACGCGGTGACGTACACTGAGCACGCCAAGCGCAAGACTGTGACGGCCATGGACGTGGTGTACGCCCTGAAGAGGCAGGGGCGCACCCTGTACGGTTTCGGCGGTTAGGCTGCGTCGCAGCGGGCGCTGGCCTTCCCGCGGCCGTGCTTGTGGGTGGGAGAGACTAGAAAACGGCCCTTTTCAGGGCCACCACACTGTTCGGAAGTTGAAAAGTGCGAAAGAGTCTGTGTTGTTGCTGCGTGTGTGCGCGCTGTGTTGTTTGTTTGTTTGTTTCTTTCTTTCCGTTTGAGCGACGTGATGTGACTGGGAGGGGAGAAGGAAAGGAAACGTGTCATGTGGCTGGCTGTGTGTGGAGCTGCTTCGTTTGTGTGTCTTTGTATCGATCGCGACGGAGATGGCGGGCGGGCTGTGTGTTGTTGTGCGAGAGGCGGTGATTATTTGCTTGCGTGGTTTGTCTCTGTGTGTTTGTTTGCGGCGGCGTTGGGGTTTCCGAGGCAAGGCGTGTGGGCATAGGCGGCCGGATCAGCTGTTTCGTTCGTGTCGACGGCCGTTGCGCGCGGGAGTGGAGGGCGGTGTGTCGACACGCCTCCCTTTAACAATGGTCATTATTGCTGCCGTTGTCGGTTTGGAAGGCGACTGCGACGGTGCAAAATGTGTGCGTGTGTGTGTGTGTTGGGCCACACGGGCTGTGTGGACGACAAGATGGCGGACGTGCGCCGGCGGCGGCTGTGCTGTGACAGTGCAAAGTTAAAACAAAACAAGGTGCGGCGAGGACGACTGAAATTTTGCTTTGGACGTAGGTTTGTGTGGTGGCCCTGAAAAGGGCCGATTGTTGTGGGCCGAGCCGGCAAAGCGCGTTGCGTGCAGGGGAGCACGCGGCGCTGCGATTGCCTGGCCTCCTTTAGGCCTTCTTCTCGGTCTTCTTTGGCAGCAGGACGGCCTGGATGTTGGGCAGGACACCACCCTGTGCGATGGTGACGCCCGACAGGAGCTTGTTGAGCTCCTCGTCGTTGCGGATGGCAAGCTGCAGGTGGCGCGGGATGATGCGCGTCTTCTTGTTGTCGCGGGCCGCGTTTCCGGCCAGCTCGAGCACCTCAGCCGCGAGGTACTCCATGACGGCGGCGAGGTAGACGGGCGCCCCGGCGCCGACGCGCTCTGCGTAGTTTCCCTTGCGCAGGAGGCGGTGGATTCTGCCGACCGGGAACTGGAGCCCAGCCCTGCTTGAGCGGGACTTTGACTTGCCCTTGACTTTGCCTCCCTTTCCGCGTCCGGACATGGCGATGGGCTAGCGACGGTGCACACGAAACGGAAACGAAAACGACCGGTGCGAGCGGCAGCGAGTCGAGCAGCGGAGTGCGTGCCGGCGCAGCCGGGGTGGGGGTGCTTTATGGGCTCGGGTGCGGCGGCCGGTTGCGCGCGCGCCCCATTGGTCGGCGGCCGCAACAGGGCGAGCTGGTAAAGGTGCGGCGGCGGCTGGCGGCGGGTGCCACTGTGTGGGGAGACGCTGACTAGAGCGGAGCGCTTGCTACTGGTGTTGCTGCTGCCGTACGTTGGTTGGAGATGCCGCCCAAGACTAGCGGGAAGGCCGCCAAGAAGGCTGGCAAGGCGCAGAAGAACATTTCGAAGGGCGACAAGAAGAAGAAGCGCAAGAGGAAGGAGAGCTATGCCATCTACATCTACAAGGTGCTGAAGCAGGTGCACCCTGACACGGGCATCTCGTCGAAGGCGATGAGCATCATGAACAGCTTCGTGAACGACATTTTCGAGCGCATTGCGGCCGAGGCTTCTCGCCTGGCGCACTACAACAAGCGCTCGACCATCACGTCCCGCGAGATCCAGACCGCTGTGCGGCTGTTGCTGCCTGGCGAGCTGGCCAAGCACGCCGTGAGCGAGGGCACGAAGGCGGTGACCAAGTACACGAGCTCCAAGTAAGGAGGTGGCTCTGGAATGGAAGGAAGGATGGAGAAGGCTCCTCCGTTGCGAGAGCGGCGAAACGGCCCTTTTCAGGGCCACCAACTTGCCTTTTGCGGGAAGGGCGGAATTGTTGTTGTTGTTGTTGTTTGTGTGGACGGCTGTGATGTATGTGTGCATTTTGATTGTGGGTGGGGGGGGCGCGTCAAAGCGTGTTGCGCGGGGTACGGCCACGAGGTTGGTCGCCGTGGCGTGGAATGGTGGCACGCCTCGTTGGCGTGGTTTTTGACCCATTGGTGTTGTTGGGGTGTGTGTGTGTTTGTGTGTTACCCGTCTGCGAGGGGGGACAGTGCGATCGGCGACTTTTGTGTCACCGTAACGACGGCCGTTTGCGGGTTTGTTTTTTTGCACATCATACATGGCGAGGGTGAAATGTGAAATGTTTTTGTTTGGTTTGTTTTTGCCGCCCACTATTCCCTTTGCTGTACGCCGAGTTTGACAATGGTGCGACGTAACTGCAGCGTGGAGGTGTGTGAGTGACGTTGAAATGAACGTGCCATTAAGACGCATTGTTGTTGTATTGTACTGTACGTGTACGGCGACACGCACGATGATGTACCATTCGACTCTGATGTTTGATAGCCGTGTCTGACTGATTGCGTACGACGCACGCACACCGATGTCGTCATTCAAGATGCACGCTAGACGGCGGCGGCGGCGGCGGCGCCGGTCGTTTGTTTGGCGAATGTCTGTACACGTGTTTGTCTGTGTCCATCCGGTATGTATGTATTGTTTGTTTGTTTGAAAGTGTTTTGTGTGTCGGTGACGTGGTCCGATCCGTCGCCCCCTGAGTAACTGTCGATCGGCGCGATAGACCGGCGTCACGCAACTGAACCGAAGTCTTGGGCACACCCGTCATACTGTTGTACACCGTCGCGCTGAGAACGGTAACGAAAGGTTGACTCTGATCGGTCGAATGTCTGGGCAGAACGTGAGGAATGAGGCAAGAGTGCAAGGAGGGGGGGGCAAAAGAGAGAGGAAGGGAAAAAGGGGAGAAACGCATTCGTAGAGCAACGGAACGTTCCCGTGTCGGAGGCGTATTGGAGCCGCACTGAAATGCGTTTAACGGCGGCGCGGCTGCAAGTGTCTGCCGTGGTGAACGTTACCTTTGACGGCTGCATTGGGCTTTGCCTTTGCTTTCGCTTTCGCTTTCGCTTTCCCGGATGTACGTAACGTTTGTTGATATGGTTCTGAGGAAGAGTGTATGACAGTGCCGTGCCGTCCATGTTCGTGTGCCCTCCCATTGTGTGTATGCTATTGTCTGTGTACTTGAATGATGTATGTAGGTGTTAGTGGACATGTTTTACCAGTGGGGGGAAATGGATCGTCGATAGTTGCCGTCACTCTGTCACGGTCGAGATGACGCACCCTCCGTACAGAAAGGTGTCGAGAA
>NW_025725243.1:7500-15000 GCF_021461395.2 Schistocerca americana
AATGACAGTCCAAGCCCCCCTGCGTGGGAAGAGTCTTCCTAGGCCATGACCCACCGGAAGGGCGCAGCGTCCCCCACCCCAGACATGTGACGTCACACTATCGGTATTGACGACTAGACTGATTCCTTATAATCATTTGCCATACACCGGTGGAAGCTGCCGAGACGAGTAACTACATAGCGGGCTCGCCGTGTCACTAATGTACAGAGATACAATAGTTTCGACTGGAACCGGATTAAACGTATACACGGCGCTGATTAGTAATAGATAGAGCCATCAGAATACAGATAATGTATACAACTGTCCGTATACATGCTGAAAGACTCTGCTCACAATCACACGTCAGCCAGACACTCTTATCACGCACTACTCTCTGCCTGTAACAGGCACACAGACAATATCTAAGCACCAGCATGGAACAACACCCAGTGCATCCTCTCTGCCACATTAGACAATCCACACTATCATAACCAGACCGGGAGGTCCACTCGGAAAACAGAATATCCCACCCTTTCGACAACCACCATTGCTCAGCTAAGCCACCAACACCCACACATGTCCTACACAGGGGTGCACCCAACATCACAATACTGCCTCCTGTCACACCACACAAACAATGGCACGAATGAAAGACACAGGTCTGCCACAAGCATGGAATCAGAGCGCCGCCTGTTATGAGCCAAAGGTGCACCCTGACGTGGCAAATCAGATGATGCCGCAGTCATTTACTTACGATAATCACAATCAACAAACCAGCCCCCCCCCCCCGAAAACACCTTTCCTTACAACAATGTGTGCCTTAACCTAACCCGTATTGTGCCTTAACCTAACCCGTATTGTGCCTTAACCTAACCCGTATTGTGCCTTAACCTAACCCATATTGCGCCTTAACCTAACCCATATTGCGCCTTAACCTAACCCATATTGCGCCTTAACCTAACCCATATTGCGCCTTAACCTAACCCATATTGTGCCTTAACCTAACCTATATTGTACCTTAACCTAACCCATATTGTACCTTAACCTAACCCATATTGTACCTTAACCTAACCTATATTGTACCTTAACCTAACCTATATTGTACCTTAACCTAACCTATATTGGGCCTTAACCTAACCTATATTGGGCCTTAACCTAACCTATATTGGGCCTTAACCTAACCTATATTGGGCCTTAACCTAACCTATATTGGGCCTTAACGTAACCCACGTTGCGCCTTAACCTAACCTATATTGTACCTTAACCTAACCCATATTGTACCTTAACCTAACCTATATTGGGCCTTAACCTAACCTATATTGGGCCTTAACCTAACCTATATTGGGCCTTAACCTAACCTATATTGGGCCTTAACGTAACCCACGTTGCGCCTTAACGTAACCCACGTTGCGCCTTAACGTAACCCACGTTGCGCCTTAACGTAACCCACGTTGCGCCTTAACGTAACCCACGTTGCGCCTTAACGTAACCCACGTTGCGCCTTAACCTAACCCATATTGCGCCTTAACCTAACCCATATTGCGCCTTAACCTAACCCATATTGCGCCTTAACCTAACCCATATTGTACCTTAACCTAACCTATATTGTACCTTAACCTAACCTATATTGTACCTTAACCTAACCTATATTGGGCCTTAACCTAACCTATATTGGGCCTTAACCTAACCTATATTGGGCCTTAACCTAACCTATATTGGGCCTTAACCTAACCTATATTGGGCCTTAACGTAACCCACGTTGCGCCTTAACGTAACCCACGTTGCGCCTTAACGTAACCCACGTTGCGCCTTAACGTAACCCACGTTGCGCCTTAACGTAACCCACGTTGCGCCTTAACGTAACCCACGTTGCGCCTTAACCTAACCCATATTGCGCCTTAACCTAACCCATATTGCGCCTTAACCTAACCCATATTGCGCCTTAACCTAACCCATATTGTGCCTTAACCTAACCTATATTGTACCTTAACCTAACCCATATTGTACCTTAACCTAACCTATATTGTACCTTAACCTAACCTATATTGTACCTTAACCTAACCTATATTGTACCTTAACCTAACCCATATTGCGCCTTAACCTAACCCATATTGCGCCTTAACCTAACCCATATTGCGCCTTAACCTAACCCATATTGCGCCTTAACCTAACCCATATTGCGCCTTAACCTAACCCATATTGCGCCTTAACCTAACCCATATTGCGCCTTAACCTAACCCATATTGCGCCTTAACCTAACCCATATTGTACCTTAACCTAACCCATATTGTACCTTAACCTAACCTATATTGTACCTTAACCTAACCTATATTGTACCTTAACCTAACCTATATTGTACCTTAACCTAACCTATATTGGGCCTTAACCTAACCTATATTGGGCCTTAACCTAACCTATATTGGGCCTTAACCTAACCTATATTGGGCCTTAACGTAACCCACGTTGCGCCTTAACGTAACCCACGTTGCGCCTTAACGTAACCCACGTTGCGCCTTAACGTAACCCACGTTGCGCCTTAACGTAACCCACGTTGCGCCTTAACGTAACCCACGTTGCGCCTTAACGTAACCCACGTTGCGCCTTAACCCAACACACGTTGCGCCTTAACCCAACACACGTTGGGCCTTAACCCAACACACGTTGGGCCTTAACCCAACACACGTTGGGCCTTAACCCAACACACGTTGGGCCTTAACCCAACACACGTTGGGCCTTAACCCAACACACGTTGGGCCTTAACCCAACACACGTTGGGCCTTAACCCAACACACGTTGGGCCTTAACCCAACACACGTTGGGCCTTAACCCAACACACGTTGGGCCTTAACCCAACACACGTTGGGCCTTAACCCAACACACGTTGGGCCTTAACCCAACACACGTTGGGCCTTAACCCAACACACGTTGGGCCTTAACCCAACACACGTTGGGCCTTAACCCAACACACGTTGGGCCTTAACCCAACACACGTTGGGCCTTAACCCAACACACGTTGGGCCTTAACCTGCTCTGTAATTGTCATACGACGCGTTAAATTAGTGTGGTGTTGCCTAACTGCAACCCCCGCAATATAGTTTGCTACTCGCACTGCCTGGTCCCCAGAGTATCGCTTCATGTTAAACACCTTGCAGCTATACACTGTAATGCGGATGGCAGCAGGACGTACATGCTCAATGCCCTTCGCAGTTGTTCATTGGCATTTGCATGGCGAAGCACAGCCTACGTTGTGGTACGGCGTGTGTCAACTGTCCGCTGATGTTGTACGTCCAAATCACACACTGTACTGCACATTGGTCCTCATGTACTGAATGATACATCGTGGTACATGTGTGACCGTACCACGACTGCGCCAACAACGGCGAACCATACGGTCCAAATATTGTGCACTCAGCTACGTGTCGTCTCCCTATAAGAGCTGGATTGCAGTATGGTATGCCGTGGATGGCGATCAGCATGAGCCGTCTGTTGATGTAGTGGCGCGTGTTGTCAGACGTAGTCGTCTCTTCTCACACACCGTGATAGCATGGTGCACTGCGTTCCACATCTGCGACATGCGACAGAGGCCGGTTGACAGTCGTTCGCGCAATGGACATCGCATACGTACGGGGGCCACCTTCCACGTGTTCGCGAAGCGTGCACATGTTGTTGCGTGTATGTGGGCAGACATAGTGTGTCGTGACACCTGACACAGGCATGCAACAATCGTTGAATTTGCAAATGGCGATGGACGTCTACGTTTGCTGGTGACGTTACGCAAATGAACAACTGGTAAACGGTTGTGGTGCGGTTGTTCTCGCTAGAGGTGAATCAGTGATGGCGACGATCGGTTGAGCTACCAACCGGTTGTTTCAGCGATACCCACCATGCCCACGAACGTGAATGGCATGTGGGTGTGAAGCGATACGCGGCGGTGGCTGGGTGGGACCGTCCCCGGCCGGTGAGGGGGGGCCTCCCGGCGTGCTGGCCGCGCGGTGCGTGGGCGCACGCGCTACAGCCGGCTGGTGGGGGCGGCCAGTGGCAGGCGCGCCGGCCGACGGAGGCGGCAGGCGGCGCAGCTGCGCGCCGGCGCACCCTGCACGCGGCGCCGTGCGGCCAAAGTAGGTCCTCGCGGGCCCGGTGCGAAGCGCGGTGGACATCTGCAGTGTGCTGGTCCGATTGAGGACTGTGTGCGCTGAGGATGCGCCGCCGCCCGGCGCTCGGCGCCGCGACGCCGTCTGCTGCTCGGTCGCCTCTGCGGTTCTCGCAGGTGGTTTGTATCGCAGCTGTGCGGACGTGTTGGCGCGTGCGCTGTGCTGGGAGAGTTCGCTTCGGCACCCAAGTGGGGCTTTTGTCCTTCTGTGGCGCTGGCGTTGGAGCTGCCGGCCACCGTAGGTGGCGCGTGTTGTCTCCCGCCGGCAATGCCACGACAGCACGCTCCCGGGCCTCTGTCGGCAGCGGCAAGCTCAGTTGGGAGCACGGGTGGTCGCACCTAAAGCGTCTACTCGCCAAACTCCGGGCGATTGCGCCTCTCTCGAACCCGACCAAGTACTTAGGACGGCGCTGCGCGCCGCCGGGACCTGAGAGGGTTTCGAGGTGTATTGTGCAGGGGAGCTCAGCCTCCTCCTGTTTGCAGAATAATTGAGCGGACGCTTGCGTGTTCGCGCGGGCCCCCGGGACACACTCCCGGGCGGCCGGCTGCTCAGCTCTAGTTGACGCAGCTCCCTGGTTGATCCTGCCAGTAGTCATATGCTTGTCTCAAAGATTAAGCCATGCATGTCTCAGTACAAGCCGCATTAAGGTGAAACCGCGAATGGCTCATTAAATCAGTTATGGTTCCTTAGATCGTACCCACGTTACTTGGATAACTGTGGTAATTCTAGAGCTAATACATGCAAACAGAGTCCCGACCAGAGATGGAAGGGACGCTTTTATTAGATCAAAACCAATCGGTCGGCTCGTCCGGTCCGTTTGCCTTGGTGACTCTGAATAACTTTGGGCTGATCGCACGGTCCTCGTACCGGCGACGCATCTTTCAAATGTCTGCCTTATCAACTGTCGATGGTAGGTTCTGCGCCTACCATGGTTGTAACGGGTAACGGGGAATCAGGGTTCGATTCCGGAGAGGGAGCCTGAGAAACGGCTACCACATCCAAGGAAGGCAGCAGGCGCGCAAATTACCCACTCCCGGCACGGGGAGGTAGTGACGAAAAATAACGATACGGGACTCATCCGAGGCCCCGTAATCGGAATGAGTACACTTTAAATCCTTTAACGAGTATCTATTGGAGGGCAAGTCTGGTGCCAGCAGCCGCGGTAATTCCAGCTCCAATAGCGTATATTAAAGTTGTTGCGGTTAAAAAGCTCGTAGTTGGATTTGTGTCCCACGCTGTTGGTTCACCGCCCGTCGGTGTTTAACTGGCATGTATCGTGGGACGTCCTGCCGGTGGGGCGAGCTGAAGGCGTGCGACGCGCCTCGTGCGTGCTCGTGCGTCCCGAGGCGGACCCCGTTGCAATCCTACCAGGGTGCTCTTGAGTGAGTGTCTCGGTGGGCCGGCACGTTTACTTTGAACAAATTAGAGTGCTTAAAGCAGGCAAGCCCGCCTGAATACTGTGTGCATGGAATAATGGAATAGGACCTCGGTTCTATTTTGTTGGTTTTCGGAACCCGAGGTAATGACTAATAGGGACAGGCGGGGGCATTCGTATTGCGACGTTAGAGGTGAAATTCTTGGATCGTCGCAAGACGAACAGAAGCGAAAGCATTTGCCAAGTATGTTTTCATTAATCAAGAACGAAAGTTAGAGGTTCGAAGGCGATCAGATACCGCCCTAGTTCTAACCATAAACGATGCCAGCCAGCGATCCGCCGCAGTTCCTCCGATGACTCGGCGGGCAGCCTCCGGGAAACCAAAGCTTTTGGGTTCCGGGGGAAGTATGGTTGCAAAGCTGAAACTTAAAGGAATTGACGGAAGGGCACCACCAGGAGTGGAGCCTGCGGCTTAATTTGACTCAACACGGGAAACCTCACCAGGCCCGGACACCGGAAGGATTGACAGATTGATAGCTCTTTCTTGATTCGGTGGGTGGTGGTGCATGGCCGTTCTTAGTTGGTGGAGCGATTTGTCTGGTTAATTCCGATAACGAACGAGACTCTAGCCTGCTAACTAGTCGCGTGACATCCTTCGTGCTGTCAGCGATTACTTTTCTTCTTAGAGGGACAGGCGGCTTCTAGCCGCACGAGATTGAGCAATAACAGGTCTGTGATGCCCTTAGATGTTCTGGGCCGCACGCGCGCTACACTGAAGGAATCAGCGTGTCTTCCTAGGCCGAAAGGTCGGGGTAACCCGCTGAACCTCCTTCGTGCTAGGGATTGGGGCTTGCAATTGTTCCCCATGAACGAGGAATTCCCAGTAAGCGCGAGTCATAAGCTCGCGTTGATTACGTCCCTGCCCTTTGTACACACCGCCCGTCGCTACTACCGATTGAATGATTTAGTGAGGTCTTCGGACTGGTACGCGGCATTGACTCTGTCGTTGCCGATGCTACCGGAAAGATGACCAAACTTGATCATTTAGAGGAAGTAAAAGTCGTAACAAGGTTTCCGTAGGTGAACCTGCGGAAGGATCATTACCGACTAGACTGCATGTCTTTCGATGTGCGTGTCGTGTCGCGCAACACGCTACCTGTACGGCTCGCAGTAGCCGTGCGCCGCGTGCGGAACCACGCGTGCGTCTCAAAACTAACGCCAATGTTGTGTGGTACGAGCGCTGAAGCGCTGGAGCGGCTGGCCTGCGGCACCTGGCGCCTGGCGCCGGTTTTGAATGACTTTCGCCCGACTGCCTGTCCGCTCCGGTGTGGAGCCGTACGACGCCCATCGGCCGTGAGGCCGTTGGACACAGAACGCTTGAACAGGGGCCGCCACACGCCTACGTCCCGCCTATGCAACTGTCTTGAAAGAGACAGTGGAAACTCAGAAAAAGATCACCCAGGACGGTGGATCACTCGGCTCGTGGGTCGATGAAGAACGCAGCAAATTGCGCGTCGACATGTGAACTGCAGGACACATGAACATCGACGTTTCGAACGCACATTGCGGTCCATGGATTCCGTTCCCGGGCCACGTCTGGCTGAGGGTCGGCTACGTATACTGAAGCGCGCGGCGTTTGCCCCGCTTCGCAGACCTGGGAGCGTCGCGGCCGCCTGTGGGGCCGGCCGCGCCTCCTTAAACGTGCGATGCGCGCCCGTCGCCTGGCGGTTCGCATACCGGTACTTACTCGGTAGCGTGCACAGCCGGCTGGCGGTGTGGCGTGCGACACCTCGTGCAACGACCTCAGAGCAGGCGAGACTACCCGCAGAATTTAAGCATATTACTAAGCGGAGGAAAAGAAACTAACAAGGATTCCCCCAGTAGCGGCGAGCGAACAGGGAAGAGTCCAGCACCGAACCCCGCAGGCTGCCGCCTGTCGTGGCATGTGGTGTTTGGGAGGGTCCACTACCCCGACGCCTCGCGCCGAGCCCAAGT
>NW_025725243.1:20000-25000 GCF_021461395.2 Schistocerca americana
GCACGAAGTCGTGGACCGGCAATCACTCCACCTGCACCTGTTCGTGCCCCACCCCAACCGCCCAACTCGCAGCTCCAGCGGATGAACGGCGGACTTTGCTCGCACTCGCAATGTGCAATCCACCCCTATAACGTGCGTTTCATGAAGAGTTATGTCCAATATGCGACATTCCCGCTGTCCCTATACATGAGCTGCGAGCTGTACCACGTACGAGCTACAGACGCGAGCGCGTTGCTCTCTGTACGAATGCAGATGCTCAGCGGCAGCTAGGAGGCGCTCCATCCATGTCGGTACCGGTGAGCGTTGCACTCGCAGTCGCAAAAACGTACGGCAAGTATATTACTCGGAAGAGTCAATGACAGTCCAAGCCCCCCTGCGTGGGAAGAGTCTTCCTAGGCCATGACCCACCGGAAGGGCGCAGCGTCCCCCACCCCAGACATGTGACGTCACACTATCGGTATTGACGACTAGACTGATTCCTTATAATCATTTGCCATACACCGGTGGAAGCTGCCGAGACGAGTAACTACATAGCGGGCTCGCCGTGTCACTAATGTACAGAGATACAATAGTTTCGACTGGAACCGGATTAAACGTATACACGGCGCTGATTAGTAATAGATAGAGCCATCAGAATACAGATAATGTATACAACTGTCCGTATACATGCTGAAAGACTCTGCTCACAATCACACGTCAGCCAGACACTCTTATCACGCACTACTCTCTGCCTGTAACAGGCACACAGACAATATCTAAGCACCAGCATGGAACAACACCCAGTGCATCCTCTCTGCCACATTAGACAATCCACACTATCATAACCAGACCGGGAGGTCCACTCGGAAAACAGAATATCCCACCCTTCCGACAACCACCATTGCTCAGCTAAGCCACCAACACCCACACATGTCCTACACAGGGGTGCACCCAACATCACAATACTGCCTCCTGTCACACCACACAAACAATGGCACGAATGAAAGACACAGGTCTGCCACAAGCATGGAATCAGAGCGCCGCCTGTTATGAGCCAAAGGTGCACCCTGACGTGGCAAATCAGATGATGCCGCAGTCATTTACTTACGATAATCACAATCAACAAACCAGCCCCCCCCCCCCCCCGAAAACACCTTTCCTTACAACAATGTGTGCCTTAACCTAACCCGTATTGTGCCTTAACCTAACCCGTATTGTGCCTTAACCTAACCCGTATTGTGCCTTAACCTAACCCATATTGCGCCTTAACCTAACCCATATTGCGCCTTAACCTAACCCATATTGCGCCTTAACCTAACCCATATTGCGCCTTAACCTAACCCATATTGTGCCTTAACCTAACCTATATTGTACCTTAACCTAACCCATATTGTACCTTAACCTAACCCATATTGTACCTTAACCTAACCTATATTGTACCTTAACCTAACCTATATTGTACCTTAACCTAACCTATATTGGGCCTTAACCTAACCTATATTGGGCCTTAACCTAACCTATATTGGGCCTTAACCTAACCTATATTGGGCCTTAACCTAACCTATATTGGGCCTTAACGTAACCCACGTTGCGCCTTAACCTAACCTATATTGTACCTTAACCTAACCCATATTGTACCTTAACCTAACCTATATTGGGCCTTAACCTAACCTATATTGGGCCTTAACCTAACCTATATTGGGCCTTAACCTAACCTATATTGGGCCTTAACGTAACCCACGTTGCGCCTTAACGTAACCCACGTTGCGCCTTAACGTAACCCACGTTGCGCCTTAACGTAACCCACGTTGCGCCTTAACGTAACCCACGTTGCGCCTTAACGTAACCCACGTTGCGCCTTAACCTAACCCATATTGCGCCTTAACCTAACCCATATTGCGCCTTAACCTAACCCATATTGCGCCTTAACCTAACCCATATTGTACCTTAACCTAACCTATATTGTACCTTAACCTAACCTATATTGTACCTTAACCTAACCTATATTGGGCCTTAACCTAACCTATATTGGGCCTTAACCTAACCTATATTGGGCCTTAACCTAACCTATATTGGGCCTTAACCTAACCTATATTGGGCCTTAACGTAACCCACGTTGCGCCTTAACGTAACCCACGTTGCGCCTTAACGTAACCCACGTTGCGCCTTAACGTAACCCACGTTGCGCCTTAACGTAACCCACGTTGCGCCTTAACGTAACCCACGTTGCGCCTTAACCTAACCCATATTGCGCCTTAACCTAACCCATATTGCGCCTTAACCTAACCCATATTGCGCCTTAACCTAACCCATATTGTGCCTTAACCTAACCTATATTGTACCTTAACCTAACCCATATTGTACCTTAACCTAACCTATATTGTACCTTAACCTAACCTATATTGTACCTTAACCTAACCTATATTGTACCTTAACCTAACCCATATTGCGCCTTAACCTAACCCATATTGCGCCTTAACCTAACCCATATTGCGCCTTAACCTAACCCATATTGCGCCTTAACCTAACCCATATTGCGCCTTAACCTAACCCATATTGCGCCTTAACCTAACCCATATTGCGCCTTAACCTAACCCATATTGCGCCTTAACCTAACCCATATTGCGCCTTAACCTAACCCATATTGTACCTTAACCTAACCCATATTGTACCTTAACCTAACCTATATTGTACCTTAACCTAACCTATATTGTACCTTAACCTAACCTATATTGTACCTTAACCTAACCTATATTGGGCCTTAACCTAACCTATATTGGGCCTTAACCTAACCTATATTGGGCCTTAACCTAACCTATATTGGGCCTTAACCTAACCTATATTGGGCCTTAACGTAACCCACGTTGCGCCTTAACGTAACCCACGTTGCGCCTTAACGTAACCCACGTTGCGCCTTAACGTAACCCACGTTGCGCCTTAACGTAACCCACGTTGCGCCTTAACGTAACCCACGTTGCGCCTTAACGTAACCCACGTTGCGCCTTAACGTAACCCACGTTGCGCCTTAACCCAACACACGTTGCGCCTTAACCCAACACACGTTGGGCCTTAACCCAACACACGTTGGGCCTTAACCCAACACACGTTGGGCCTTAACCCAACACACGTTGGGCCTTAACCCAACACACGTTGGGCCTTAACCCAACACACGTTGGGCCTTAACCCAACACACGTTGGGCCTTAACCCAACACACGTTGGGCCTTAACCCAACACACGTTGGGCCTTAACCCAACACACGTTGGGCCTTAACCCAACACACGTTGGGCCTTAACCCAACACACGTTGGGCCTTAACCCAACACACGTTGGGCCTTAACCCAACACACGTTGGGCCTTAACCCAACACACGTTGGGCCTTAACCCAACACACGTTGGGCCTTAACCCAACACACGTTGGGCCTTAACCTGCTCTGTAATTGTCATACGACGCGTTAAATTAGTGTGGTGTTGCCTAACTGCAACCCCCGCAATATAGTTTGCTACTCGCACTGCCTGGTCCCCAGAGTATCGCTTCATGTTAAACACCTTGCAGCTATACACTGTAATGCGGATGGCAGCAGGACGTACATGCTCAATGCCCTTCGCAGTTGTTCATTGGCATTTGCATGGCGAAGCACAGCCTACGTTGTGGTACGGCGTGTGTCAACTGTCCGCTGATGTTGTACGTCCAAATCACACACTGTACTGCACATTGGTCCTCATGTACTGAATGATACATCGTGGTACATGTGTGACCGTACCACGACTGCGCCAACAACGGCGAACCATACGGTCCAAATATTGTGCACTCAGCTACGTGTCGTCTCCCTATAAGAGCTGGATTGCAGTATGGTATGCCGTGGATGGCGATCAGCATGAGCCGTCTGTTGATGTAGTGGCGCGTGTTGTCAGACGTAGTCGTCTCTTCTCACACACCGTGATAGCATGGTGCACTGCGTTCCACATCTGCGACATGCGACAGAGGCCGGTTGACAGTCGTTCGCGCAATGGACATCGCATACGTACGGGGGCCACCTTCCACGTGTTCGCGAAGCGTGCACATGTTGTTGCGTGTATGTGGGCAGACATAGTGTGTCGTGACACCTGACACAGGCATGCAACAATCGTTGAATTTGCAAATGGCGATGGACGTCTACGTTTGCTGGTGACGTTACGCAAATGAACAACTGGTAAACGGTTGTGGTGCGGTTGTTCTCGCTAGAGGTGAATCAGTGATGGCGACGATCGGTTGAGCTACCAACCGGTTGTTTCAGCGATACCCACCATGCCCACGAACGTGAATGGCATGTGGGTGTGAAGCGATACGCGGCGGTGGCTGGGTGGGACCGTCCCCGGCCGGTGAGGGGGGGCCTCCCGGCGTGCTGGCCGCGCGGTGCGTGGGCGCACGCGCTACAGCCGGCTGGTGGGGGCGGCCAGTGGCAGGCGCGCCGGCCGACGGAGGCGGCAGGCGGCGCAGCTGCGCGCCGGCGCACCCTGCACGCGGCGCCGTGCGGCCAAAGTAGGTCCTCGCGGGCCCGGTGCGAAGCGCGGTGGACATCTGCAGTGTGCTGGTCCGATTGAGGACTGTGTGCGCTGAGGATGCGCCGCCGCCCGGCGCTCGGCGCCGCGACGCCGTCTGCTGCTCGGTCGCCTCTGCGGTTCTCGCAGGTGGTTTGTATCGCAGCTGTGCGGACGTGTTGGCGCGTGCGCTGTGCTGGGAGAGTTCGCTTCGGCACCCAAGTGGGGCTTTTGTCCTTCTGTGGCGCTGGCGTTGGAGCTGCCGGCCACCGTAGGTGGCGCGTGTTGTCTCCCGCCGGCAATGCCACGACAGCACGCTCCCGGGCCTCTGTCGGCAGCGGCAAGCTCAGTTGGGAGCACGGGTGGTCGCACCTAAAGCGTCTACTCGCCAAACTCCGGGCGATTGCGCCTCTCTCGAACCCGACCAAGTACTTAGGACGGCGCTGCGCGCCGCCGGGACCTGAGAGGGTTTCGAGGTGTATTGTGCAGGGGAGCTCAGCCTC
>NW_025725243.1:35000-37728 GCF_021461395.2 Schistocerca americana
ACGTAACCCACGTTGCGCCTTAACGTAACCCACGTTGCGCCTTAACGTAACCCACGTTGCGCCTTAACCTAACCCATATTGCGCCTTAACCTAACCCATATTGCGCCTTAACCTAACCCATATTGCGCCTTAACCTAACCCATATTGTGCCTTAACCTAACCTATATTGTACCTTAACCTAACCCATATTGTACCTTAACCTAACCTATATTGTACCTTAACCTAACCTATATTGTACCTTAACCTAACCTATATTGTACCTTAACCTAACCCATATTGCGCCTTAACCTAACCCATATTGCGCCTTAACCTAACCCATATTGCGCCTTAACCTAACCCATATTGCGCCTTAACCTAACCCATATTGCGCCTTAACCTAACCCATATTGCGCCTTAACCTAACCCATATTGCGCCTTAACCTAACCCATATTGCGCCTTAACCTAACCCATATTGCGCCTTAACCTAACCCATATTGTACCTTAACCTAACCCATATTGTACCTTAACCTAACCTATATTGTACCTTAACCTAACCTATATTGTACCTTAACCTAACCTATATTGTACCTTAACCTAACCTATATTGGGCCTTAACCTAACCTATATTGGGCCTTAACCTAACCTATATTGGGCCTTAACCTAACCTATATTGGGCCTTAACCTAACCTATATTGGGCCTTAACCTAACCTATATTGGGCCTTAACCTAACCTATATTGGGCCTTAACGTAACCCACGTTGCGCCTTAACGTAACCCACGTTGCGCCTTAACGTAACCCACGTTGCGCCTTAACGTAACCCACGTTGCGCCTTAACGTAACCCACGTTGCGCCTTAACGTAACCCACGTTGCGCCTTAACCCAACACACGTTGGGCCTTAACCCAACACACGTTGGGCCTTAACCCAACACACGTTGGGCCTTAACCCAACACACGTTGGGCCTTAACCCAACACACGTTGGGCCTTAACCCAACACACGTTGGGCCTTAACCCAACACACGTTGGGCCTTAACCCAACACACGTTGGGCCTTAACCCAACACACGTTGGGCCTTAACCCAACACACGTTGGGCCTTAACCCAACACACGTTGGGCCTTAACCCAACACACGTTGGGCCTTAACCCAACACACGTTGGGCCTTAACCCAACACACGTTGGGCCTTAACCCAACACACGTTGGGCCTTAACCCAACACACGTTGGGCCTTAACCCAACACACGTTGGGCCTTAACCTGCTCTGTAATTGTCATACGACGCGTTAAATTAGTGTGGTGTTGCCTAACTGCAACCCCCGCAATATAGTTTGCTACTCGCACTGCCTGGTCCCCAGAGTATCGCTTCATGTTAAACACCTTGCAGCTATACACTGTAATGCGGATGGCAGCAGGACGTACATGCTCAATGCCCTTCGCAGTTGTTCATTGGCATTTGCATGGCGAAGCACAGCCTACGTTGTGGTACGGCGTGTGTCAACTGTCCGCTGATGTTGTACGTCCAAATCACACTGTACTGCACATTGGTCCTCATGTACTGAATGATACATCGTGGTACATGTGTGACCGTACCACGACTGCGCCAACAACGGCGAACCATACGGTCCAAATATTGTGCACTCAGCTACGTGTCGTCTCCCTATAAGAGCTGGATTGCAGTATGGTATGCCGTGGATGGCGATCAGCATGAGCCGTCTGTTGATGTAGTGGCGCGTGTTGTCAGACGTAGTCGTCTCTTCTCACACACCGTGATAGCATGGTGCACTGCGTTCCACATCTGCGACATGCGACAGAGGCCGGTTGACAGTCGTTCGCGCAATGGACATCGCATACGTACGGGGGCCACCTTCCACGTGTTCGCGAAGCGTGCACATGTTGTTGCGTGTATGTGGGCAGACATAGTGTGTCGTGACACCTGACACAGGCATGCAACAATCGTTGAATTTGCAAATGGCGATGGACGTCTACGTTTGCTGGTGACGTTACGCAAATGAACAACTGGTAAACGGTTGTGGTGCGGTTGTTCTCGCTAGAGGTGAATCAGTGATGGCGACGATCGGTTGAGCTACCAACCGGTTGTTTCAGCGATACCCACCATGCCCACGAACGTGAATGGCATGTGGGTGTGAAGCGATACGCGGCGGTGGCTGGGTGGGACCGTCCCCGGCCGGTGAGGGGGGGCCTCCCGGCGTGCTGGCCGCGCGGTGCGTGGGCGCACGCGCTACAGCCGGCTGGTGGGGGCGGCCAGTGGCAGGCGCGCCGGCCGACGGAGGCGGCAGGCGGCGCAGCTGCGCGCCGGCGCACCCTGCACGCGGCGCCGTGCGGCCAAAGTAGGTCCTCGCGGGCCCGGTGCGAAGCGCGGTGGACATCTGCAGTGTGCTGGTCCGATTGAGGACTGTGTGCGCTGAGGATGCGCCGCCGCCCGGCGCTCGGCGCCGCGACGCCGTCTGCTGCTCGGTCGCCTCTGCGGTTCTCGCAGGTGGTTTGTATCGCAGCTGTGCGGACGTGTTGGCGCGTGCGCTGTGCTGGGAGAGTTCGCTTCGGCACCCAAGTGGGGCTTTTGTCCTTCTGTGGCGCTGGCGTTGGAGCTGCCGGCCACCGTAGGTGGCGCGTGTTGTCTCCCGCCGGCAATGCCACGACAGCACGCTCCCGGGCCTCTGTCGGCAGCGGCAAGCTCAGTTGGGAGCACGGGTGGTCGCACCTAAAGCGTCTACTCGCCAAACTCCGGGCGAT
>NW_025725244.1:0-37681 GCF_021461395.2 Schistocerca americana
ATACGGTTCACTCTTTCATTAATATTATCGTTGGGTTTGTTTTGTAGGGACGTTAACATTCTGGCACATTTTTATTATCATCGGACTCTCTGCTATTTGTGCAGGGAGGTTATACCTGGGTCCATTTCCATTTACATTTTAATATTGATAGACTTTTTGTTTTCTTTTTTGTTTCTTGTTGTTTTTCCTTCTTTTTTTTTGTTGTTTTTTTTCTTTTGTTTTGTTTTTCCCGCTCTCACCACCACCGCCGCATCACGCCTTCCGTTTTCTTGGTTTCTTTTCTGTGCTTCAACATCACCGCGCCCCATTTCCACACCACAGCCATCAGCCTCCAAGACGGGCGGGCGCAGTGTGCCATTTCCGGCGCACAAGCACACCCGTACGGTACTCTCCTCGCCCCCACGCCACCAACAACACAGCGACCACGCGGCTTTCAGGCACGGCACGGCACGGCACCGGCGAAATGCGCCGCCCCCGCCCCTCCGCGCATCCGTCCGTCTCGCCACGTTCACTGACAGCCGCGTCTGCGGCTACACCACGACAACCACAACACAACACCGCTCCCCTCCCTGGCAACTCACATTGTTTTTCTCCTCCTCTTTTGCACAAACCACAACGCCGAGCACAGGCGCAAGCCACCCACACCGCGCCCCTCCCCGTCCCGTCTTTGGCCGCCGCTCCTCGTTTCCTCGTTTGCCCCCTCCCATCTCCCGAAATGCCATGCCAGCAGCGTTACGCATGCCCCTCCCCTGTCCACACAACACTACCGCCTAACGAACAGCCTTTTCCGGGCCACATGCAGGGCACGCCCACCTCCAAACGCTGCCAATTCACGGACGCACACACACACTCACTTTCTCGACACCTTTCTGTACGGAGGGTGCGTCATCTCGACCGTGACAGAGTGACGGCAACTATCGACGATCCATTTCCCCCCACTGGTAAAACATGTCCACTAACACCTACATACATCATTCAAGTACACAGACAATAGCATACACACAATGGGAGGGCACACGAACATGGACGGCACGGCACTGTCATACACTCTTCCTCAGAACCATATCAACAAACGTTACGTACATCCGGGAAAGCGAAAGCGAACGCGAAAGCGAAAGCGAAAGCAAAGGCAAAGCCCAATGCAGCCGTCAAAGGTAACGTTCACCACGGCAGACACTTGCAGCCGCGCCGCCGTTAAACGCATTTCAGTGCGGCTCCAATACGCCTCCGACACGGGAACGTTCCGTTGCTCTACGAATGCGTTTCTCCCCTTTTTCCCTTCCTCTCTCTTTTGCCCCCCCTCCTTGCACTCTTGCCTCATTCCTCACGTTCTGCCCAGACATTCGACCGATCAACGTCAACCTTTCGTTACCGTTCTCAGCGCGACGGTGTACAACAGTATGACGGGTGTGCCCAAGACTTCGGTTCAGTTGCGTGACGCCGGTCTATCGCGCCGATCGACAGTTACTCAGGGGGCGACGGATCGGACCACGTCACCGACACACAAAACACTTTCAAACAAACAAATACATACCGGATGGACACAGACAAACACGTGTACAGACATTCGCCAAACAAACGACCACCGCCGCCGCCGCCGTCGTCGTCTAGCGTGCATCTTGAATGACGACATCGGTGTGCGTGCGTCGTACGCAATCAGTCAGACACGGCTATCAAACATCAGAGTCGAATGGTACATCATCGTGCGTGTCGCCGTACACGTACAGTACAATACAACAACAATGCGTCTTAATGGCACGTTCATTTCAACGTCACTCACACACCTCCACGCTGCAGTTACGTCGCACCATTGTCAAACTCGGCGTACAGCAAAGGGAATAGTGGGCGGCAAAAAAACAAAACAAAAACCAAACAAAAACATTTCACATTTCACCCTCGCCATGTATGATGTGCAAAAAAACAAACCCGCAAACGGCCGTCGTTACGGTGACACAAAAGTCGCCGATCGCACTGTCCCCCCTCGCAGACGGGTAACACACACACACACCCCAACAACACCAATGGGTCAAAAACCACGCCAACGAGGCGTGCCACCATTCCACGCCACGGCGACCAACCTCGTGGCCGTACCCCGCGCAACACGCTTTGACGCGCCCCCCCCACCCACAATCAAAATGCACACATACATCACAGCCGTCCACACACACAAACAACAACAACAATTCCGCCCTTCCCGCAAAAGGCAAGTTGGTGGCCCTGAAAAGGGCCGTTTTGCCGCTCTCGCAACGGAGGAGCCTTCTCCATCCTTCCTTCCATTCCAGAGCCACCTCCTTACTTGGAGCTCGTGTACTTGGTCACCGCCTTCGTGCCCTCGCTCACGGCGTGCTTGGCCAGCTCGCCAGGCAGCAACAGCCGCACAGCGGTCTGGATCTCGCGGGACGTGATGGTCGAGCGCTTGTTGTAGTGCGCCAGGCGAGAAGCCTCGGCCGCAATGCGCTCGAAAATGTCGTTCACGAAGCTGTTCATGATGCTCATCGCCTTCGACGAGATGCCCGTGTCAGGGTGCACCTGCTTCAGCACCTTGTAGATGTAGATGGCATAGCTCTCCTTCCTCTTGCGCTTCTTCTTCTTGTCGCCCTTCGAAATGTTCTTCTGCGCCTTGCCAGCCTTCTTGGCGGCCTTCCCGCTAGTCTTGGGCGGCATCTCGAACCAACGTACGGCAGCAGCAACACCAGTAGCAAGCGCTCCGCTCTAGTCAGCGTCTCCCCACACAGTGGCACCCGCCGCCAGCCGCCGCCGCACCTTTACCAGCTCGCCCTGTTGCGGCCGCCGACCAATGGGGCGCGCGCGCAACCGGCCGCCGCACCCGAGCCCATAAAGCACCCCCACCCCGGCTGCGCCGGCACGCACTCCGCTGCTCGACTCGCTGCCGCTCGCACCGGTCGTTTTCGTTTCCGTTTCGTGTGCACCGTCGCTAGCCCATCGCCATGTCCGGACGCGGAAAGGGAGGCAAAGTCAAGGGCAAGTCAAAGTCCCGCTCAAGCAGGGCTGGGCTCCAGTTCCCGGTCGGCAGAATCCACCGCCTCCTGCGCAAGGGAAACTACGCAGAGCGCGTCGGCGCCGGGGCGCCCGTCTACCTCGCCGCCGTCATGGAGTACCTCGCGGCTGAGGTGCTCGAGCTGGCCGGAAACGCGGCCCGCGACAACAAGAAGACGCGCATCATCCCGCGCCACCTGCAGCTTGCCATCCGCAACGACGAGGAGCTCAACAAGCTCCTGTCGGGCGTCACCATCGCACAGGGTGGTGTCCTGCCCAACATCCAGGCCGTCCTGCTGCCAAAGAAGACCGAGAAGAAGGCCTAAAGGAGGCCAGGCAATCGCAGCCGCCGCGTGCTCCCCTGCACGCAACGCGCTTTGCCGGCTCGGCCCACAACAATCGGCCCTTTTCAGGGCCACCACACAAACCTACGTCCAAAGCAAAATTTCAGTCGTCCTCGCCGCACCTTGTTTTGTTTTAACTTTGCACCGTCACAGCACAGCCGCCGCCGGCGCACGTCCGCCATCTTGTCGTCCACACAGCCCGTGTGGCCCAAAACACACACACACACACACACATTTTGCACGGTCGCAGTCGCCTTCCAAACCGACAACGGCAGCAATAATGACCATTGTTAAAGGGAGGCGTGTCGACACACCGCCCTCCACTCCCGCGCGCAACGGCCGTCGACACGAACGAAACAGCTGATCCGGCCGCCTATGCCCACACGCCTTGCCTCGGAAACCCCAACGCCGCCGCCGCAAACAAACACACAGAGCCAAACCACGCAAGCAAATAATCACCGCCTCTCGCACAACAACACACAGCCCGCCATCTCCGTCGCGATCGATACAAAGACACACAATAACAAACACACAAACGAAGCAGCTCCACACACAGCCAGCCACATGACACGTTTCCTTTCCTTCTCCCCTCCCAGTCACATCACGTCGCTCAAACGGAAAGAAAGAAAGAAACAAACAAACAACACAGCGCACACACGCAGCAACAACAACACAGACTCTTTCGCACTTTTCAACTTCCGAACAGTGTGGTGGCCCTGAAAAGGGCCGTTTTCTAGTCTCTCCCACCCACAAGCACGGCCGCGGGAAGGCCAGCGCCCGCTGCGACGCAGCCTAACCGCCGAAACCGTACAGGGTGCGCCCCTGCCTCTTCAGGGCGTACACCACGTCCATGGCCGTCACAGTCTTGCGCTTGGCGTGCTCAGTGTACGTCACCGCGTCGCGGATCACGTTCTCCAGGAACACCTTCAGCACCCCGCGGGTCTCCTCGTAGATCAGACCAGAGATGCGCTTCACGCCGCCCCTGCGAGCCAGGCGGCGGATGGCGGGCTTCGTGATGCCCTGGATGTTGTCGCGCAACACCTTGCGGTGCCGCTTGGCGCCACCCTTGCCGAGCCCCTTTCCTCCCTTGCCGCGGCCTGTCATCCTTCCTTCCTCGGGCAAAGCAAAACGTGCACAAACAGCAGCTGCAGCGGCTGGCGAGTCGGCTACGGTCTGCGCCCAGCGCGCCCGCCGCCCCCCTATATAGACTCTGGCCCGCCCTCCCCCCACCACGCGCAACCGAGGGCATATAAGCGCAGCACGGAGGCGCGCGGGCCCGTTGTCAAGGCAGCACCGGACGCCGCGCCGCACCTAACCTCCACGCACGCCGCTCCGCTACCGCTACCGCTACCGCTACCGCCATGGCCCGCACAAAGCAAACGGCCCGCAAGTCCACCGGCGGAAAGGCGCCGCGCAAACAGCTCGCCACCAAGGCGGCGAGGAAGAGCGCGCCCGCCACCGGAGGCGTCAAGAAGCCCCACCGCTACAGGCCGGGCACCGTCGCCCTGCGAGAAATCAGGCGCTACCAGAAGAGCACAGAGCTGCTCATCCGCAAGCTGCCATTCCAGCGCCTAGTGCGCGAGATCGCCCAGGACTTCAAGACCGACCTGCGCTTCCAGAGCTCCGCAGTCATGGCCCTGCAGGAGGCCAGCGAGGCCTACCTCGTCGGCCTCTTCGAAGACACCAACCTGTGCGCAATCCACGCCAAGCGCGTCACCATCATGCCCAAGGACATCCAGCTCGCGCGCCGCATCCGCGGCGAGCGCGCCTAAACCGCGCCGCGGCACCGCACCGCACCGCACCGCACAAACAAAAACGGCCCTTTTCAGGGCCACTAACATCTCTCCGTCGCGAGCAAACTTTGTCGGTCGCCTGCCTCTCGCCCCGCAACCCAAAAACAAAAAAAAACCACCACTTCCCGTCCGTCCGCCACACCCGCTCACTCTGCCTGCCTGCTAGCAGCGCGCAACAATCACACATCATCCCTCCCCGGCGCTCAAAGCGCACAATACCCAACGGCCGACGTCACACCGCACGGGTGGCTGGCCGGCCGCCGCTTTCGTTTCGAAAACAAAAAAAACCCGCACTCCACTCCGACGGCTAACGGCCAGGCAGGCGCGCGCGCTCGCTCGCTCTACGCGCCACCGAAATCCCCGCCGACTCCTTCCACATCTCAACGTGCCCCCCGTTGCAAAACATAACACACACACACACACACACAAAGGAACAAAACAAAACAAAGACCAGACACGACTCGACAAGACAGACATCCGAGACGAACGAACGCAGGCAAGCCAACCAACGTATTCAAACAAAACAACGTGACAGAAAAACCAACCGTCGGCCGCCGCCACAAACACGGCGACAATCAACCACGACAACAACAACAACACCGCTTACCGCTACCGCCGCCCACACCCGCCACCGACCCCCGCAATCCAACCACCACGGCACGCAAACAGCATCCCCACGGGCATACAGAAACGCCAGACAGACACCCACACCAAACGCAACACGACAATCAAAACCTTCCCCGACGTGCTTTGATGGCCCTGAGAAGGGCCGTTTTGGGCCGCGCGTCTCTTGCGCGCCACTAGACGACGACGGGGGGTGGGGACGACGGAGTCAAGCGCCAAACCCTTCCTTTCTCCCATCTCTTTCTCCTCTACTCTACTTCTTCTTCTTGGGCGAAGCCTTCGCCTTAGACGGCGTCGTCGCCTTCTTCGGGCGCGGCGCCTTCGGCTTCTTCGTCGGAACCTTGGCGGCCTTCTTCGCCTTCGACGGCGACTTGGCCTTGGCCGGCTTGGCCGCAGCCGCCTTCTTCGCACCCGCGGGCGCGGCCGACGCCGCAGACGCCTTCTTGGCGGCGCCCGCCTTCCGACCGGTCGCCGCCTTCACGCCACCAGCCTTCTTTGCGCCGGCCGCACGGGCGCCCTTCTTCTCCTTGCTGGCCGGAGCGGCGCGCTTCTTCTTGGCACCGCCAGCACGAGCCTTGCCGCCCTCGGCCGCCCCCCCGCCGCCGGCGCCGGCAAGCTTGAACGAGCCGGACGCGCCCTTCCCCTTCGTCTGCACCAGCTCGCCCGCCACGACGGCCGACTTGAGGTACTTCTTGATAAACGGCGCCAGCTTCTCCGCGTCCAGCTTGTAGTGCGCGGCTATGTACTTCTTGATCGCCTGCAGCGACGACCCGCCGCGCTCCTTCAGACTCTTGATGGCGGCCGTCACCATCTCAGAGGTGCGCGGGTGCGCAGGCTTGGCGCGCGGCTTCTTCGCAGACGACGCAGACTTGGCCTTCTTCGTAGTGCCGGTGGCGGCGGGTGCCGCAGCAGTCTCGTTCGTAGCCGCCTGATCTGCCATTTCGACGACGCGCGTAACACACAGCGAGAGCGAGCGGGACGGCAGGCAGGCACGCAAGCACAGCACAGCAGCAGAGCAGAGAATCACAAGGCCCAGCCAGTGTCGCGGGCGGGCGCGGACGGCCGAGAGAGCGGCCGCCACTCTGCGCGCCGCCGCGCCGCGCCTCCCGCGCTTGCTACCGCCCAACGTCCGACAGCCTGTGCGGAGCAGCCCCAAACCTGCGCCACAACCGCCCGCGCCTTTCAAACCACCGAGGATGGGGCTACACACAGCCACACCACAGTCGCCAACCAGTCGCCACGGCAGCGCCGCAAACCACGGCCAAACTGCAGCTACCGCGCGCTACAGCCTGGGTCGGCCCGCCGAGAATCGCCGCCCCCGCCCAAATGCCGCCCCCACAGCCCCAGCCGACGACCCGCCACAATGGCCAAACCTTCGGCAAAACTCCCACACCGTCGCCGCGGCAGCCCGGCCAGCGCGGCCGGCGCCACAGCCACACAAGCCGAGGCGTGCGGCGATGACGGCCGTGCAAACGCGCCTCCGCCGCCCCATCGCCTTCCGTCGCCCTCCCGCCGTTTCCCGATCGGCCCGCAGCCGTCGGGCCACATCGCGCGCCGTCCTCCTCCTCTCGCCCGCCAACATTCACAGCCGTTTCTCAACAATTGCCCGCCGCAAACGGACGCCGCCTGCGCAACAGGCGCCGCCGCCCCTCGCCGCTTCCGACCCAACCCCTCGACCGAGGCAAACCGCAATCCGAATCTACAGACCAACCCAATCTGCCGTCAAGCACACACGACAGCCGACCTTACACGTTACGCGTTACACATTACGTTTACACGTCTACGTTAGGTTAGGTTAGGTTAGGTGGACGTGGGTTAGGTTAAGGGGACTTGGGTTAGGTTAAGCGTCAAACTTAGGTTAAGCATTCAAACACGTCAGGCGTCAGAGGTTAGGTTAGGTTAGGTTAGGTTAGGTTAGGTTAGGTTAGGTTAGGTTAGGTTACACGTTAGGTTAAGGGGTCAGTGCTAGGTTAAGAAGCGTCAAACGTAGGTTAAAAAAGCGTTCAAAAACGTGAGGCGTGAGCCGGACAGCTTACCTTACGTAGACGTTAGGGGCTCACAGGCTGAGCTCACCTCGCCACACCACAGGTTAGGTTCGGTTCGGTTCGCTCGGCTCAGCGTAAAGCGCCGAGGTCAGGGTTACGTTCGTTCACCTTCGGGCGCCACACTTTCGGTTGAAAGGTCGCGACGGGACGACGTCGGCAGGCACGCCGCAAACGAACAAAAACGTACAGACGACGTCGGAAACCGCCGACAGACGGGGGAGCAGCACGACCACGACCAGACACCGAGCGCGAACGAGACACACGCGAACCACCCCCACCGGCCAAAGGGCACCACACAACAACCCAGAGCACCACGTGTCGACACCAGAGCAACCCGCCGCTCACGCGACATGGCTGGCACCGAAGGGCAACCGCCCGCAACTGCGCTTTCCGCGCCGGCCCGGATGCACGTCGTGCTACAACAACACCACTACCGTACACAGCCGCTGTTCACAACATCACTATCAATGGCGCGCCCGCGCCTCGCCGCCGTCGCCGTCGCAGTCGCAGCCCCAACGCCAGCACTTTTGCACCACCATTCACACGCACCGCAACACAGCTCGCCGACACAGCCGAACAAAACAAACACCACACAACAACAGCAACAACGCCGCCGCCTCTACTTGTGCCGGCGACCCACCCCGCCGATGGCGCACCTTTCGCCAGCCGGCAATCGACACACACGCACCCACCCACCGGGGCCCAGTGCAAAAAAAAAAAAAAAAAAAAAAAAAAAAAAACAAAAACACACAAAAACAAAAAAACCAAACAACACAAACGACACGGGAAGCGCACACCGCCACTTCGCGCGCACGCCACCAACCAGTCGTCGTCTCAAAATAACAAACACAAACAAAATAAACTAACAACTAGGGCAACACAAAACAAAAACGCCTCGCACGAACCGCCCACAAAAAGGACAAGCACACGCACAGCCTCTGCTGACGACCACGACGCAGCGGCACGCTGCTCCTGTCCCGCGCCCCGCGCCCCACTCGATTCACAACTCACGCGACACCGTCAACGACGGGCTCGCTTCCCGCAACCTACCACCTTTCCGCCACGACGCACAGCCCCAGCCCCACCCGACGACGCCCGTGGCAACGACTGCACTTTCACCACCGCCTCCCCCTTCCCCCCCAAAACACACACACACACACACAGCCAGCCAAAAACGCACTCGCGACCCACACATGCACGTGCATCGGCACACGCCAACCAGTCAACGTCGACAACCACACGCAAGGCTCGAAACGAAACCGGCGTCCTTCCACGTTGCCATCAAGCTACGCGACACAAGACACAAGGAACCAACACAACAGCCGGCCCCACTAATTCCCACTCTCACGCCGCAAAAAGCACACCGAAACCGCCAAACGCACGCACATTCCCCTTCGCACTGACACCACCGACCGGCTCGCTACCACACACCTCTCGGCAGCCGTTTCACGCCAATTCGCCACACCGCCCACACAGTCGACAAGCGCCCGCCCTGTACGGCACACGCAACGACGCAGCGCAGCAAAGGGCGCCCGCAACACATACCTCTCCGCCGCCCGACGCGCCAACCGCCACACCACACCGCCAGCCACTCGCAAATTGTGCACTGCCACCAGCCACACGTCCAACACGCCGCGCCGCCTCCGGCCACCCGCCAGGGGGCGCTCACGTCCGCGACAACAGCGCGGCCCGCCGGGCCGGGCCGAACCGAACCGAGCCGCCGCTGCTCTGCACTCGGCACGGCCACACCCTGCTGCAGACCGGGCTCGTCCCTCTGTACGCGTCTGCCTGCGCATCAACACAACACGACCTTTTTCTTTTTTTCCTCTCTACCGCCATCCCTTCTTCTCGCGTTTTACTCGTTGTTGCAGCAGCGGCGCACACCTACACATCCACAGCCCCAGCCGAGCCGGCCTCACCTCAGGGCCCGCCGCCAGCGTCTCCTCCTCGGGCACAGGTGCGGTGCTGTGGCCGCCCATCCAACCGCATTGCTGGCCGTCCAGCCACCAGGCGTTCCCACTGCCGCGAGCCACGCCGCGCACCGACCCTGCTGCAGAAAACGAAGCATAGCCAGAGACCGACCGATACACAAAGCAAGCCGTCGCCTCGCCTCTTGTCCTTCCTGCCTTCCTTCCGCCCCCGCCCTTCTCACACCACCGCCTCTCCACTTTCGCCCCCCCCCCCTCCTTTTTTTTTTTGTTTTCTTCTTTCTTTCTTTCTTTCTTTGGCCCTCTCTCCTTCCCGCCATGGCGGTTACGGCACCGCCTGCAGCGGCAGATTTTTTGCGCCCACACGCCTACTCCTACCACCATTAACCTTGCCCTGCCCTGCCCATCAACGTCGCAGTCGAACCGACGCTTGCCAACACACTGCCCACGTTCCTTTCTCTTTTCGGCCTACGCCCATTACGCGCCGCCGCCACAGCACCTTCCCTTCCCACAACACACCGACGTCATCACACGCACCCAAAACAGGGGCCACGACCGTGTTCCTCGCCCACTCCCATCCCGCACGGTACGCACATTCCCAACTACTACCGCGCACCCTCCCTTTCCAATCTGTGTGTCTCTGTGTCTGTGTCCTGTCCGCGCGTGACGCCTCTCAACATCCGCCGTCCCCCGTCCCGTTTTCGCCCCCATGCCGTCGTCGCGCCGCCTCCTCCCCGTCCACCGCCGCCCCTGTCCGCCCCGCACCACACCATACACCGCTGCTTGTCCCGGCCGTTGCCACCAAAGGCGCCGACCGCAAACGCGCCACGCCGCAGCCCCCGTGCGTCTCGCGCTCGCTTGCATCTCCGTGCCGACGCTGCCTCTCTTCCCACTCGCACTCGACCTCGACAACACAGTCTTTGGCTCCGCCACTGCGTGTTCCGGTGGTACGCACGCTGCACCACGTATGTATTCATTACCAGAGCGATGGCGAGGCATGACAGCATCTCTGTCTGACCAGAGAGTTCTTTATCGCTGCTAGTCGGCGCTTGGACCGCGCCAGACGACAGTAGTTGCACGCACCGGGTCGCCAGGAACAGTTGTTATATATATTGTAGCGCGAGTCGGGAGAGGTAGTAGTCGGTCGACAGTAGTAGCGGGTGGACGGTTGTACTGAGCGGGCGTCGGCGGCGTGCTCTGCTCGTCTCGCGACTCTGGTCACGGTTCGGGACGATGTATAGTATATTGTGTTATAATCAAAAGGTGGTGTGACGCTGCATTGCGCAAATCTGATAACGTATGTTCATTGTACTTATTTTGTTCAACAACAAAAGCCCCACTATTACTTTTTTTCTAAAGTAACTTTTGTCTCTTAACGAAAAACATTCACTTTTTAAAGACTACTTCCTATGGCATTTCCCTCCAAGGAGTGCAATTAATTACCAGCCAGCACTCATTCATTGCACACAGCTGTGTAAGGGGTATCTACAATTGAGGAGCGGATATAAATGCAATTTTTTGTTTTTTTTTGTTTTTTGTTTTGTGTGTGTGTGTGTTGTAACCTCCCAGCAATATTTAAAATAATGGACAATGTTATTTACGGATGCTAATGGACATTGCGCTAATTGTAACCTCGCCCACAATGAGAGGTATTGAAAATGGCAACAAAAATGTGCAATTCGCAATCTGACTCAAATATAAAGTCTTCACACAACATTTACAAAAGTCCGTTCAGTGACAAGAAACTTCAATTAAACCGAAATATCGGTCTTTGGCCCTGTGCAAAACAATCAGAATTAAAAGTCTTACCTCCGAATAAATGGATGTCACATTTCTGCTCTGGTTGTTGCGCAGCGCTTGGAGGAACTGCATTGCAAATAATAATATTCTCTTTCTTTGTGATTTTAGTGACATTTTTCTTCAAAGAAGTGGAACGAACTCTTTAGTTCAATAAAAGATTAAATGTTTGAAAAATGCTTTTGAAATAAAAATTATTATTGGGGAACTTGTTGGAGAATAATTACAATAAATACAATTTCTCATTATCTAACGATTATATCAATTAACAGTATACCTTATTCACCATCTTGACCAGTGTTGCCGACCGCCTACATCACACAACCGCACTCGGCTGCTACTACTGACCGACCGCTCTGCATGACGACTATTAGCGTACTGCACGCGACGACTACTGACAGAGTACAGCCCTCAACTACACAGACTGACTGACTGACTGAGAACCGCTCGCAACACTCGCGCAGTCCAGCGCAAACTCTCTGGTCACAGATGCTACAATGTCTCGCCATCGCTACTATGTTACATACGTGTTTCAGTGTCTTTTTCATTGGGGTAACGATCTTTGGCTCTTTTTATTCTGAATACAGGGCCAAAGGTCAACGGCTGCTGCCCTTATACAATTTATCAGGTTTCATTATGTCTGTTGCAATGTTACATACGGTTCACTCTTTCATTAATATTATCGTTGGGTTTGTTTTGTAGGGACGTTAACATTCTGGCACATTTTTATTATCATCGGACTCTCTGCTATTTGTGCAGGGAGGTTATACCTGGGTCCATTTCCATTTACATTTTAATATTGATAGACTTTTTGTTTTCTTTTTTGTTTCTTGTTGTTTTTCCTTCTTTTTTTTGTTGTTTTTTTTCTTTTGTTTTGTTTTTCCCGCTCTCACCACCACCGCCGCATCACGCCTTCCGTTTTCTTGGTTTCTTTTCTGTGCTTCAACATCACCGCGCCCCATTTCCACACCACAGCCATCAGCCTCCAAGACGGGCGGGCGCAGTGTGCCATTTCCGGCGCACAAGCACACCCGTACGGTACTCTCCTCGCCCCCACGCCACCAACAACACAGCGACCACGCGGCTTTCAGGCACGGCACGGCACGGCACCGGCGAAATGCGCCGCCCCCGCCCCTCCGCGCATCCGTCCGTCTCGCCACGTTCACTGACAGCCGCGTCTGCGGCTACACCACGACAACCACAACACAACACCGCTCCCCTCCCTGGCAACTCACATTGTTTTTCTCCTCCTCTTTTGCACAAACCACAACGCCGAGCACAGGCGCAAGCCACCCACACCGCGCCCCTCCCCGTCCCGTCTTTGGCCGCCGCTCCTCGTTTCCTCGTTTGCCCCCTCCCATCTCCCGAAATGCCATGCCAGCAGCGTTACGCATGCCCCTCCCCTGTCCACACAACACTACCGCCTAACGAACAGCCTTTTCCGGGCCACATGCAGGGCACGCCCACCTCCAAACGCTGCCAATTCACGGACGCACACACACACTCACTTTCTCGACACCTTTCTGTACGGAGGGTGCGTCATCTCGACCGTGACAGAGTGACGGCAACTATCGACGATCCATTTCCCCCCACTGGTAAAACATGTCCACTAACACCTACATACATCATTCAAGTACACAGACAATAGCATACACACAATGGGAGGGCACACGAACATGGACGGCACGGCACTGTCATACACTCTTCCTCAGAACCATATCAACAAACGTTACGTACATCCGGGAAAGCGAAAGCGAACGCGAAAGCGAAAGCGAAAGCAAAGGCAAAGCCCAATGCAGCCGTCAAAGGTAACGTTCACCACGGCAGACACTTGCAGCCGCGCCGCCGTTAAACGCATTTCAGTGCGGCTCCAATACGCCTCCGACACGGGAACGTTCCGTTGCTCTACGAATGCGTTTCTCCCCTTTTTCCCTTCCTCTCTCTTTTGCCCCCCCTCCTTGCACTCTTGCCTCATTCCTCACGTTCTGCCCAGACATTCGACCGATCAACGTCAACCTTTCGTTACCGTTCTCAGCGCGACGGTGTACAACAGTATGACGGGTGTGCCCAAGACTTCGGTTCAGTTGCGTGACGCCGGTCTATCGCGCCGATCGACAGTTACTCAGGGGGCGACGGATCGGACCACGTCACCGACACACAAAACACTTTCAAACAAACAAATACATACCGGATGGACACAGACAAACACGTGTACAGACATTCGCCAAACAAACGACCACCGCCGCCGCCGCCGTCGTCGTCTAGCGTGCATCTTGAATGACGACATCGGTGTGCGTGCGTCGTACGCAATCAGTCAGACACGGCTATCAAACATCAGAGTCGAATGGTACATCATCGTGCGTGTCGCCGTACACGTACAGTACAATACAACAACAATGCGTCTTAATGGCACGTTCATTTCAACGTCACTCACACACCTCCACGCTGCAGTTACGTCGCACCATTGTCAAACTCGGCGTACAGCAAAGGGAATAGTGGGCGGCAAAAAAACAAAACAAAAACATTTCACATTTCACCCTCGCCATGTATGATGTGCAAAAAAACAAACCCGCAAACGGCCGTCGTTACGGTGACACAAAAGTCGCCGATCGCACTGTCCCCCCTCGCAGACGGGTAACACACACACACACCCCAACAACACCAATGGGTCAAAAACCACGCCAACGAGGCGTGCCACCATTCCACGCCACGGCGACCAACCTCGTGGCCGTACCCCGCGCAACACGCTTTGACGCGCCCCCCCACCCACAATCAAAATGCACACATACATCACAGCCGTCCACACACACAAACAACAACAACAATTCCGCCCTTCCCGCAAAAGGCAAGTTGGTGGCCCTGAAAAGGGCCGTTTTGCCGCTCTCGCAACGGAGGAGCCTTCTCCATCCTTCCTTCCATTCCAGAGCCACCTCCTTACTTGGAGCTCGTGTACTTGGTCACCGCCTTCGTGCCCTCGCTCACGGCGTGCTTGGCCAGCTCGCCAGGCAGCAACAGCCGCACAGCGGTCTGGATCTCGCGGGACGTGATGGTCGAGCGCTTGTTGTAGTGCGCCAGGCGAGAAGCCTCGGCCGCAATGCGCTCGAAAATGTCGTTCACGAAGCTGTTCATGATGCTCATCGCCTTCGACGAGATGCCCGTGTCAGGGTGCACCTGCTTCAGCACCTTGTAGATGTAGATGGCATAGCTCTCCTTCCTCTTGCGCTTCTTCTTCTTGTCGCCCTTCGAAATGTTCTTCTGCGCCTTGCCAGCCTTCTTGGCGGCCTTCCCGCTAGTCTTGGGCGGCATCTCGAACCAACGTACGGCAGCAGCAACACCAGTAGCAAGCGCTCCGCTCTAGTCAGCGTCTCCCCACACAGTGGCACCCGCCGCCAGCCGCCGCCGCACCTTTACCAGCTCGCCCTGTTGCGGCCGCCGACCAATGGGGCGCGCGCGCAACCGGCCGCCGCACCCGAGCCCATAAAGCACCCCCACCCCGGCTGCTACAGGCACAAATGACTCAGCTAGTAGGCATTCTGGCTACACTGACGCAGCTCCCCGCCGATCTCAGATCGGCAGCACAGCAGTCGCCTGTAGCAGCGACCACCTCAGGAAAAACCGTCCCCCACCATGGATAGGAGACCTAATATACAAGGTCTCAAAATATGCGCGTTTAACGCAGACAATCTTACTCGACAACCCATGGAGTTCAGAGAATTCGTACAGGAAGAAAACGTTGACATATGCCTAGTGGGAGAAACATTCCTCAAACCAGGACTAAGAGTTTCTGTACCAAACTACATTTGTTACAGAAACGACCGACCCACTCACGGAGGCGGGGTCGCGGTATATGTCAAAAAAGGAATCAGACACCACCAAATATACCCCCCCAACACAGCCGAAATAGAAACGGCGGCAATCGAAGTGGCCACAGTAACTGGCCCCCTAACAGTCGTTGCAGTGTATCGCCCCCCTTCCCAAAGACTAGAAGAGGACGACATAGCTGCACTAAGCCGTATTAGAGGCAAACTACTAATAGCAGGGGACCTAAATGCCAAACACGCGGACTGGAACTCGAGACACCGAAATCAAGCTGGTCAACAACTGCAACGACTTGCGCGCACACACCAGTTACAAATATGGGGCCCAGAGGAACCGACACACTTCCCAAAGAACGGAGGAAGACCGGACGTCCTCGACATAGCCATCACAAAGAATCTGGTGGGCTTTGTATCCGCGACATCGGTAAACAGAATGTCGTCGGACCACAATCCCGTGATTTTTGAGGTCGATATGGGAGAATGGCTCTCTATCCCACAACTGCATGCGACATACAAGCGCATCAATAAGGAGCAATTCAGCAACGCAGTAGCAGCTGAACTTGCCCAGACCCCGCCTCCAACTGCAGAGACAGCAGAACAGGCACTAGACGACCTCACAAGAGCGATCCTACAAGCTGCTGAGGGAGCCACACCGCCTCCTGCGGGGCCCCCCCGCTTCAGGCAACTCCCCCCGCACTTGCTTGTGCAAATACGGCACAAAAACAGGATCGCCAAAGAGTGGAAGCTCACCAGAAACAAGAATACACGGAGGCTACTCAATAGGCTACAGAGAGAGCTGAAAGCAGATCTCAATGAGTACCGCAACCAACAATGGTCGGCAAGGCTCTCAGCTCTCAAACTAGAAGACAATAGTTTATGGCAAGCCACCAAACAGTACACGAGAAGACGCGCAAAAATGCCACCACTGCATGGCGAACGCGGACTGCAGTTCAGCCCCATCGACAAAGCTAACGCACTAGCCGACGTGTTCGAAAAACAGTTCAGACCAGCAGAAGTACAGGACAGAGAACACGTCGCAACAGTCCGCAGAGAACTGGCCGTGTTCCTGGAAGCAGACGACGAAGATGACTACACGCCACTCTTCAGTACTGAAGATGTGGCGCGCTGCATCAAGTCCCTGCCCACCAGGAAAACCCCGGGTCACGACCAGGTCACAAATGAATTGCTGAAACTCCTCCCGCCTCTGGCAATCACCCACCTGACCGATATAGTTAATGAACTGACGCGATCACAAAAATTCCCGGCGCAGTGGAAGCACGCAGAAGTTATTGCGATCGCGAAACCAGGAAAAGACCCGGTGTTCCCGCAACACTATAGACCAATTAGTCTACTGCCTACCCTCAGTAAACTTTACGAGCGCCTCCTACTAACCCCCATACAGGACTATATCACAAGAGAGCAGATTCTGCCGAAATTCCAATTCGGATTTAGGCAAAGACACTCCGCCCCCCAGCAAATCATGAGGGTGGTTGAAGCAGCCACAGACAGCTTCAACCGAAAGGGCTACTGCGGGCTTGTCTTGTTAGACGTAGCAAAAGCCTTCGACTCAGTCTGGCACACCGGGATATTACACAAGATGTACACCCTAGGCTTCCCCGGAAAGATCGTCAAAATCGTTAAAAACTATCTCTCCGGTAGGACTTTCTCAGTCAAGATCGATGGATCCCTGTCGACCAGGAGAAGAATCAGTGCAGGCGTGCCCCAGGGCTCGGTCCTGGGACCCGTCCTCTACAGTGTCTACACTGCTGACATCCCTACGACTCAGCATGTACACACTGCACAATACGCAGACGACACTGCATTCTTCTCCTGCTCGACAAACAGGAACCTGGTTACTAGGCGTCTGCAAACCGCCCTAAACAGGACGGAAAACTGGGCCAAGCAGTGGCGCATCTCAATAAATTCAGAGAAAACACAAGCCATGCTGCTCACCAGACGTCATGGGAAACGCCGTCCCCCAAGAAGACCATACCAACTGCTGCGATTGCAGGGGCAGAACTTGCCATGGAGAAATTCTGCGAAGTACCTCGGCGTCACACTTGACAGACGCCTGACATGGAAGTGTCACATAGAGGAACTTCGCAGAAAGGCTCACGGCAGGATGCAGATTCTGTACCCTGTCTTGAACAGCACCAGTTCCCTCGACCCCGCAACAGGAGTAGCGATCTATCGAAGTCTAATTCGACCGATACTGGAATATGCGTGCCCTGTATGGGGCTACGCAGCCAGATCGACGATAGATCGCTTGCAGAAGGTCCAAAACAGAGCGCTACGACGGGCCTTACACGTCCCCACGCGCTTCCCCACGGCAGACCTGCATGAAGCCGCAGATATAGAGCCACTCACAACAAGATTCCGTGCCCTGGCAGAAGCGTTCTATGCCAAGGCGCGGAATTCAGAAAACGACTTGATAAACACCCTTGGGCAATACGAAAACCACAGGGGCAGATATGCAAGACCCAAGTCGCTACTCCAGCAGTAACACAACCAGAACACACAACGACTCTCAACAAACAGCAACTCACAACAGCACAGTAACAGAAACAACACACAGAAAAGAGGAGGAAATGTCCAAAGGAGACAAAAACCTCCACCAACTCCCCCCTCTAACGGTAGAGGAATAAAAAAAGAGAGCAGAGCTGCTGCGCCGGCACGCACTCCGCTGCTCGACTCGCTGCCGCTCGCACCGGTCGTTTTCGTTTCCGTTTCGTGTGCACCGTCGCTAGCCCATCGCCATGTCCGGACGCGGAAAGGGAGGCAAAGTCAAGGGCAAGTCAAAGTCCCGCTCAAGCAGGGCTGGGCTCCAGTTCCCGGTCGGCAGAATCCACCGCCTCCTGCGCAAGGGAAACTACGCAGAGCGCGTCGGCGCCGGGGCGCCCGTCTACCTCGCCGCCGTCATGGAGTACCTCGCGGCTGAGGTGCTCGAGCTGGCCGGAAACGCGGCCCGCGACAACAAGAAGACGCGCATCATCCCGCGCCACCTGCAGCTTGCCATCCGCAACGACGAGGAGCTCAACAAGCTCCTGTCGGGCGTCACCATCGCACAGGGTGGTGTCCTGCCCAACATCCAGGCCGTCCTGCTGCCAAAGAAGACCGAGAAGAAGGCCTAAAGGAGGCCAGGCAATCGCAGCCGCCGCGTGCTCCCCTGCACGCAACGCGCTTTGCCGGCTCGGCCCACAACAATCGGCCCTTTTCAGGGCCACCACACAAACCTACGTCCAAAGCAAAATTTCAGTCGTCCTCGCCGCACCTTGTTTTGTTTTAACTTTGCACCGTCACAGCACAGCCGCCGCCGGCGCACGTCCGCCATCTTGTCGTCCACACAGCCCGTGTGGCCCAAAACACACACACACACACACACATTTTGCACGGTCGCAGTCGCCTTCCAAACCGACAACGGCAGCAATAATGACCATTGTTAAAGGGAGGCGTGTCGACACACCGCCCTCCACTCCCGCGCGCAACGGCCGTCGACACGAACGAAACAGCTGATCCGGCCGCCTATGCCCACACGCCTTGCCTCGGAAACCCCAACGCCGCCGCCGCAAACAAACACACAGAGCCAAACCACGCAAGCAAATAATCACCGCCTCTCGCACAACAACACACAGCCCGCCATCTCCGTCGCGATCGATACAAAGACACACAATAACAAACACACAAACGAAGCAGCTCCACACACAGCCAGCCACATGACACGTTTCCTTTCCTTCTCCCCTCCCAGTCACATCACGTCGCTCAAACGGAAAGAAAGAAAGAAACAAACAAACAACACAGCGCACACACGCAGCAACAACAACACAGACTCTTTCGCACTTTTCAACTTCCGAACAGTGTGGTGGCCCTGAAAAGGGCCGTTTTCTAGTCTCTCCCACCCACAAGCACGGCCGCGGGAAGGCCAGCGCCCGCTGCGACGCAGCCTAACCGCCGAAACCGTACAGGGTGCGCCCCTGCCTCTTCAGGGCGTACACCACGTCCATGGCCGTCACAGTCTTGCGCTTGGCGTGCTCAGTGTACGTCACCGCGTCGCGGATCACGTTCTCCAGGAACACCTTCAGCACCCCGCGGGTCTCCTCGTAGATCAGACCAGAGATGCGCTTCACGCCGCCCCTGCGAGCCAGGCGGCGGATGGCGGGCTTCGTGATGCCCTGGATGTTGTCGCGCAACACCTTGCGGTGCCGCTTGGCGCCACCCTTGCCGAGCCCCTTTCCTCCCTTGCCGCGGCCTGTCATCCTTCCTTCCTCGGGCAAAGCAAAACGTGCACAAACAGCAGCTGCAGCGGCTGGCGAGTCGGCTACGGTCTGCGCCCAGCGCGCCCGCCGCCCCCCTATATAGACTCTGGCCCGCCCTCCCCCCACCACGCGCAACCGAGGGCATATAAGCGCAGCACGGAGGCGCGCGGGCCCGTTGTCAAGGCAGCACCGGACGCCGCGCCGCACCTAACCTCCACGCACGCCGCTCCGCTACCGCTACCGCTACCGCTACCGCCATGGCCCGCACAAAGCAAACGGCCCGCAAGTCCACCGGCGGAAAGGCGCCGCGCAAACAGCTCGCCACCAAGGCGGCGAGGAAGAGCGCGCCCGCCACCGGAGGCGTCAAGAAGCCCCACCGCTACAGGCCGGGCACCGTCGCCCTGCGAGAAATCAGGCGCTACCAGAAGAGCACAGAGCTGCTCATCCGCAAGCTGCCATTCCAGCGCCTAGTGCGCGAGATCGCCCAGGACTTCAAGACCGACCTGCGCTTCCAGAGCTCCGCAGTCATGGCCCTGCAGGAGGCCAGCGAGGCCTACCTCGTCGGCCTCTTCGAAGACACCAACCTGTGCGCAATCCACGCCAAGCGCGTCACCATCATGCCCAAGGACATCCAGCTCGCGCGCCGCATCCGCGGCGAGCGCGCCTAAACCGCGCCGCGGCACCGCACCGCACAAACAAAAACGGCCCTTTTCAGGGCCACTAACATCTCTCCGTCGCGAGCAAACTTTGTCGGTCGCCTGCCTCTCGCCCCGCAACCCAAAAACAAAAAAAAACCACCACTTCCCGTCCGTCCGCCACACCCGCTCACTCTGCCTGCCTGCTAGCAGCGCGCAACAATCACACATCATCCCTCCCCGGCGCTCAAAGCGCACAATACCCAACGGCCGACGTCACACCGCACGGGTGGCTGGCCGGCCGCCGCTTTCGTTTCGAAAACAAAAAAAACCCGCACTCCACTCCGACGGCCAACGGCCAGGCAGGCGCGCGCGCTCGCTCGCTCTACGCGCCACCGAAATCCCCGCCGACTCCTTCCACATCTCAACGTGCCCCCCGTTGCAAAACATAACACACACACACACACACACACAAAGGAACAAAACAAAACAAAGACCAGACACGACTCGACAAGACAGACATCCGAGACGAACGAACGCAGGCAAGCCAACCAACGTATTCAAACAAAACAACGTGACAGAAAAACCAACCGTCGGCCGCCGCCACAAACACGGCGACAATCAACCACGACAACAACAACAACACCGCTTACCGCTACCGCCGCCCACACCCGCCACCGACCCCCGCAATCCAACCACCACGGCACGCAAACAGCATCCCCACGGGCATACAGAAACGCCAGACAGACACCCACACCAAACGCAACACGACAATCAAAACCTTCCCCGACGTGCTTTGATGGCCCTGAGAAGGGCCGTTTTGGGCCGCGCGTCTCTTGCGCGCCACTAGACGACGACGGGGGGTGGGGACGACGGAGTCAAGCGCCAAACCCTTCCTTTCTCCCATCTCTTTCTCCTCTACTCTACTTCTTCTTCTTGGGCGAAGCCTTCGCCTTAGACGGCGTCGTCGCCTTCTTCGGGCGCGGCGCCTTCGGCTTCTTCGTCGGAACCTTGGCGGCCTTCTTCGCCTTCGACGGCGACTTGGCCTTGGCCGGCTTGGCCGCAGCCGCCTTCTTCGCACCCGCGGGCGCGGCCAACGCCGCAGACGCCTTCTTGGCGGCGCCCGCCTTCCGACCGGTCGCCGCCTTCACGCCACCAGCCTTCTTTGCGCCGGCCGCACGGGCGCCCTTCTTCTCCTTGCTGGCCGGAGCGGCGCGCTTCTTCTTGGCACCGCCAGCACGAGCCTTGCCGCCCTCGGCCGCCCCCCCGCCGCCGGCGCCGGCAAGCTTGAACGAGCCGGACGCGCCCTTCCCCTTCGTCTGCACCAGCTCGCCCGCCACGACGGCCGACTTGAGGTACTTCTTGATAAACGGCGCCAGCTTCTCCGCGTCCAGCTTGTAGTGCGCGGCTATGTACTTCTTGATCGCCTGCAGCGACGACCCGCCGCGCTCCTTCAGACTCTTGATGGCGGCCGTCACCATCTCAGAGGTGCGCGGGTGCGCAGGCTTGGCGCGCGGCTTCTTCGCAGACGACGCAGACTTGGCCTTCTTCGTAGTGCCGGTGGCGGCGGGTGCCGCAGCAGTCTCGTTCGTAGCCGCCTGATCTGCCATTTCGACGACGCGCGTAACACACAGCGAGAGCGAGCGGGACGGCAGGCAGGCACGCAAGCACAGCACAGCAGCAGAGCAGAGAATCACAAGGCCCAGCCAGTGTCGCGGGCGGGCGCGGACGGCCGAGAGAGCGGCCGCCACTCTGCGCGCCGCCGCGCCGCGCCTCCCGCGCTTGCTACCGCCCAACGTCCGACAGCCTGTGCGGAGCAGCCCCAAACCTGCGCCACAACCGCCCGCGCCTTTCAAACCACCGAGGATGGGGCTACACACAGCCACACCACAGTCGCCAACCAGTCGCCACGGCAGCGCCGCAAACCACGGCCAAACTGCAGCTACCGCGCGCTACAGCCTGGGTCGGCCCGCCGAGAATCGCCGCCCCCGCCCAAATGCCGCCCCCACAGCCCCAGCCGACGACCCGCCACAATGGCCAAACCTTCGGCAAAACTCCCACACCGTCGCCGCGGCAGCCCGGCCAGCGCGGCCGGCGCCACAGCCACACAAGCCGAGGCGTGCGGCGATGACGGCCGTGCAAACGCGCCTCCGCCGCCCCATCGCCTTCCGTCGCCCTCCCGCCGTTTCCCGATCGGCCCGCAGCCGTCGGGCCACATCGCGCGCCGTCCTCCTCCTCTCGCCCGCCAACATTCACAGCCGTTTCTCAACAATTGCCCGCCGCAAACGGACGCCGCCTGCGCAACAGGCGCCGCCGCCCCTCGCCGCTTCCGACCCAACCCCTCGACCGAGGCAAACCGCAATCCGAATCTACAGACCAACCCAATCTGCCGTCAAGCACACACGACAGCCGACCTTACACGTTACGCGTTACACATTACGTTTACACGTCTACGTTAGGTTAGGTTAGGTTAGGTGGACGTGGGTTAGGTTAAGGGGACTTGGGTTAGGTTAAGCGTCAAACTTAGGTTAAGCATTCAAACACGTCAGGCGTCAGAGGTTAGGTTAGGTTAGGTTAGGTTAGGTTAGGTTAGGTTAGGTTAGGTTAGGTTACACGTTAGGTTAAGGGGTCAGTGCTAGGTTAAGAAGCGTCAAACGTAGGTTAAAAAAGCGTTCAAAAACGTGAGGCGTGAGCCGGACAGCTTACCTTACGTAGACGTTAGGGGCTCACAGGCTGAGCTCACCTCGCCACACCACAGGTTAGGTTCGGTTCGGTTCGCTCGGCTCAGCGTAAAGCGCCGAGGTCAGGGTTACGTTCGTTCACCTTCGGGCGCCACACTTTCGGTTGAAAGGTCGCGACGGGACGACGTCGGCAGGCACGCCGCAAACGAACAAAAACGTACAGACGACGTCGGAAACCGCCGACAGACGGGGGAGCAGCACGACCACGACCAGACACCGAGCGCGAACGAGACACACGCGAACCACCCCCACCGGCCAAAGGGCACCACACAACAACCCAGAGCACCACGTGTCGACACCAGAGCAACCCGCCGCTCACGCGACATGGCTGGCACCGAAGGGCAACCGCCCGCAACTGCGCTTTCCGCGCCGGCCCGGATGCACGTCGTGCTACAACAACACCACTACCGTACACAGCCGCTGTTCACAACATCACTATCAATGGCGCGCCCGCGGCTCGCCGCCGTCGCCGTCGCAGTCGCAGCCCCAACGCCAGCACTTTTGCACCACCATTCACACGCACCGCAACACAGCTCGCCGACACAGCCGAACAAAACAAACACCACACAACAACAGCAACAACGCCGCCGCCTCTACTTGTGCCGGCGACCCACCCCGCCGATGGCGCACCTTTCGCCAGCCGGCAATCGACACACACGCACCCACCCACCGGGGCCCAGTGCAAAAAAAAAAAAAAAAAAAAAAAAAAAAACAAAAACACACAAAAACAAAAAAACCAAACAACACAAACGACACGGGAAGCGCACACCGCCACTTCGCGCGCACGCCACCAACCAGTCGTCGTCTCAAAATAACAAACACAAACAAAATAAACTAACAACTAGGGCAACACAAAACAAAAACGCCTCGCACGAACCGCCCACAAAAAGGACAAGCACACGCACAGCCTCTGCTGACGACCACGACGCAGCGGCACGCTGCTCCTGTCCCGCGCCCCGCGCCCCACTCGATTCACAACTCACGCGACACCGTCAACGACGGGCTCGCTTCCCGCAACCTACCACCTTTCCGCCACGACGCACAGCCCCAGCCCCACCCGACGACGCCCGTGGCAACGACTGCACTTTCACCACCGCCTCCCCCTTCCCCCCCAAAACACACACACACACACACAGCCAGCCAAAAACGCACTCGCGACCCACACATGCACGTGCATCGGCACACGCCAACCAGTCAACGTCGACAACCACACGCAAGGCTCGAAACGAAACCGGCGTCCTTCCACGTTGCCATCAAGCTACGCGACACAAGACACAAGGAACCAACACAACAGCCGGCCCCACTAATTCCCACTCTCACGCCGCAAAAAGCACACCGAAACCGCCAAACGCACGCACATTCCCCTTCGCACTGACACCACCGACCGGCTCGCTACCACACACCTCTCGGCAGCCGTTTCACGCCAATTCGCCACACCGCCCACACAGTCGACAAGCGCCCGCCCTGTACGGCACACGCAACGACGCAGCGCAGCAAAGGGCGCCCGCAACACATACCTCTCCGCCGCCCGACGCGCCAACCGCCACACCACACCGCCAGCCACTCGCAAATTGTGCACTGCCACCAGCCACACGTCCAACACGCCGCGCCGCCTCCGGCCACCCGCCAGGGGGCGCTCACGTCCGCGACAACAGCGCGGCCCGCCGGGCCGGGCCGAACCGAACCGAGCCGCCGCTGCTCTGCACTCGGCACGGCCACACCCTGCTGCAGACCGGGCTCGTCCCTCTGTACGCGTCTGCCTGCGCATCAACACAACACGACCTTTTTCTTTTTTTCCTCTCTACCGCCATCCCTTCTTCTCGCGTTTTACTCGTTGTTGCAGCAGCGGCGCACACCTACACATCCACAGCCCCAGCCGAGCCGGCCTCACCTCAGGGCCCGCCGCCAGCGTCTCCTCCTCGGGCACAGGTGCGGTGCTGTGGCCGCCCATCCAACCGCATTGCTGGCCGTCCAGCCACCAGGCGTTCCCACTGCCGCGAGCCACGCCGCGCACCGACCCTGCTGCAGAAAACGAAGCATAGCCAGAGACCGACCGATACACAAAGCAAGCCGTCGCCTCGCCTCTTGTCCTTCCTGCCTTCCTTCCGCCCCCGCCCTTCTCACACCACCGCCTCTCCACTTTCGCCCCCCCCCCCCCTCCTTTTTTTTTTTTTGTTTTCTTCTTTCTTTCTTTCTTTCTTTGGCCCTCTCTCCTTCCCGCCATGGCGGTTACGGCACCGCCTGCAGCGGCAGATTTTTTGCGCCCACACGCCTACTCCTACCACCATTAACCTTGCCCTGCCCTGCCCATCAACGTCGCAGTCGAACCGACGCTTGCCAACACACTGCCCACGTTCCTTTCTCTTTTCGGCCTACGCCCATTACGCGCCGCCGCCACAGCACCTTCCCTTCCCACAACACACCGACGTCATCACACGCACCCAAAACAGGGGCCACGACCGTGTTCCTCGCCCACTCCCATCCCGCACGGTACGCACATTCCCAACTACTACCGCGCACCCTCCCTTTCCAATCTGTGTGTCTCTGTGTCTGTGTCCTGTCCGCGCGTGACGCCTCTCAACATCCGCCGTCCCCCGTCCCGTTTTCGCCCCCATGCCGTCGTCGCGCCGCCTCCTCCCCGTCCACCGCCGCCCCTGTCCGCCCCGCACCACACCATACACCGCTGCTTGTCCCGGCCGTTGCCACCAAAGGCGCCGACCGCAAACGCGCCACGCCGCAGCCCCCGTGCGTCTCGCGCTCGCTTGCATCTCCGTGCCGACGCTGCCTCTCTTCCCACTCGCACTCGACCTCGACAACACAGTCTTTGGCTCCGCCACTGCGTGTTCCGGTGGTACGCACGCTGCACCACGTATGTATTCATTACCAGAGCGATGGCGAGGCATGACAGCATCTCTGTCTGACCAGAGAGTTCTTTATCGCTGCTAGTCGGCGCTTGGACCGCGCCAGACGACAGTAGTTGCACGCACCGGGTCGCCAGGAACAGTTGTTATATATATTGTAGCGCGAGTCGGGAGAGGTAGTAGTCGGTCGACAGTAGTAGCGGGTGGACGGTTGTACTGAGCGGGCGTCGGCGGCGTGCTCTGCTCGTCTCGCGACTCTGGTCACGGTTCGGGACGATGTATAGTATATTGTGTTATAATCAAAAGGTGGTGTGACGCTGCATTGCGCAAATCTGATAACGTATGTTCATTGTACTTATTTTGTTCAACAACAAAAGCCCCACTATTACTTTTTTTCTAAAGTAACTTTTGTCTCTTAACGAAAAACATTCACTTTTTAAAGACTACTTCCTATGGCATTTCCCTCCAAGGAGTGCAATTAATTACCAGCCAGCACTCATTCATTGCACACAGCTGTGTAAGGGGTATCTACAATTGAGGAGCGGATATAAATGCAATTTTTTGTTTTTTTTTGTTTTTTGTTTTGTGTGTGTGTGTGTTGTAACCTCCCAGCAATATTTAAAATAATGGACAATGTTATTTACGGATGCTAATGGACATTGCGCTAATTGTAACCTCGCCCACAATGAGAGGTATTGAAAATGGCAACAAAAATGTGCAATTCGCAATCTGACTCAAATATAAAGTCTTCACACAACATTTACAAAAGTCCGTTCAGTGACAAGAAACTTCAATTAAACCGAAATATCGGTCTTTGGCCCTGTGCAAAACAATCAGAATTAAAAGTCTTACCTCCGAATAAATGGATGTCACATTTCTGCTCTGGTTGTTGCGCAGCGCTTGGAGGAACTGCATTGCAAATAATAATATTCTCTTTCTTTGTGATTTTAGTGACATTTTTCTTCAAAGAAGTGGAACGAACTCTTTAGTTCAATAAAAGATTAAATGTTTGAAAAATGCTTTTGAAATAAAAATTATTATTGGGGAACTTGTTGGAGAATAATTACAATAAATACAATTTCTCATTATCTAACGATTATATCAATTAACAGTATACCTTATTCACCATCTTGACCAGTGTTGCCGACCGCCTACATCACACAACCGCACTCGGCTGCTACTACTGACCGACCGCTCTGCATGACGACTATTAGCGTACTGCACGCGACGACTACTGACAGAGTACAGCCCTCAACTACACAGACTGACTGACTGACTGAGAACCGCTCGCAACACTCGCGCAGTCCAGCGCAAACTCTCTGGTCACAGATGCTACAATGTCTCGCCATCGCTACTATGTTACATACGTGTTTCAGTGTCTTTTTCATTGGGGTAACGATCTTTGGCTCTTTTTATTCTGAATACAGGGCCAAAGGTCAACGGCTGCTGCCCTTATACAATTTATCAGGTTTCATTATGTCTGTTGCAATGTTACATACGGTTCACTCTTTCATTAATATTATCGTTGGGTTTGTTTTGTAGGGACGTTAACATTCTGGCACATTTTTATTATCATCGGACTCTCTGCTATTTGTGCAGGGAGGTTATACCTGGGTCCATTTCCATTTACATTTTAATATTGATAGACTTTTTGTTTTCTTTTTTGTTTCTTGTTGTTTTTCCTTCTTTTTTTTTGTTGTTTTTTTTCTTTTGTTTTGTTTTTCCCGCTCTCACCACCACCGCCGCATCACGCCTTCCGTTTTCTTGGTTTCTTTTCTGTGCTTCAACATCACCGCGCCCCATTTCCACACCACAGCCATCAGCCTCCAAGACGGGCGGGCGCAGTGTGCCATTTCCGGCGCACAAGCACACCCGTACGGTACTCTCCTCGCCCCCACGCCACCAACAACACAGCGACCACGCGGCTTTCAGGCACGGCACGGCACGGCACCGGCGAAATGCGCCGCCCCCGCCCCTCCGCGCATCCGTCCGTCTCGCCACGTTCACTGACAGCCGCGTCTGCGGCTACACCACGACAACCACAACACAACACCGCTCCCCTCCCTGGCAACTCACATTGTTTTTCTCCTCCTCTTTTGCACAAACCACAACGCCGAGCACAGGCGCAAGCCACCCACACCGCGCCCCTCCCCGTCCCGTCTTTGGCCGCCGCTCCTCGTTTCCTCGTTTGCCCCCTCCCATCTCCCGAAATGCCATGCCAGCAGCGTTACGCATGCCCCTCCCCTGTCCACACAACACTACCGCCTAACGAACAGCCTTTTCCGGGCCACATGCAGGGCACGCCCACCTCCAAACGCTGCCAATTCACGGACGCACACACACACTCACTTTCTCGACACCTTTCTGTACGGAGGGTGCGTCATCTCGACCGTGACAGAGTGACGGCAACTATCGACGATCCATTTCCCCCCACTGGTAAAACATGTCCACTAACACCTACATACATCATTCAAGTACACAGACAATAGCATACACACAATGGGAGGGCACACGAACATGGACGGCACGGCACTGTCATACACTCTTCCTCAGAACCATATCAACAAACGTTACGTACATCCGGGAAAGCGAAAGCGAACGCGAAAGCGAAAGCGAAAGCAAAGGCAAAGCCCAATGCAGCCGTCAAAGGTAACGTTCACCACGGCAGACACTTGCAGCCGCGCCGCCGTTAAACGCATTTCAGTGCGGCTCCAATACGCCTCCGACACGGGAACGTTCCGTTGCTCTACGAATGCGTTTCTCCCCTTTTTCCCTTCCTCTCTCTTTTGCCCCCCCTCCTTGCACTCTTGCCTCATTCCTCACGTTCTGCCCAGACATTCGACCGATCAACGTCAACCTTTCGTTACCGTTCTCAGCGCGACGGTGTACAACAGTATGACGGGTGTGCCCAAGACTTCGGTTCAGTTGCGTGACGCCGGTCTATCGCGCCGATCGACAGTTACTCAGGGGGCGACGGATCGGACCACGTCACCGACACACAAAACACTTTCAAACAAACAAATACATACCGGATGGACACAGACAAACACGTGTACAGACATTCGCCAAACAAACGACCACCGCCGCCGCCGCCGTCGTCGTCTAGCGTGCATCTTGAATGACGACATCGGTGTGCGTGCGTCGTACGCAATCAGTCAGACACGGCTATCAAACATCAGAGTCGAATGGTACATCATCGTGCGTGTCGCCGTACACGTACAGTACAATACAACAACAATGCGTCTTAATGGCACGTTCATTTCAACGTCACTCACACACCTCCACGCTGCAGTTACGTCGCACCATTGTCAAACTCGGCGTACAGCAAAGGGAATAGTGGGCGGCAAAAAAACAAAACAAAAACCAAACAAAAACATTTCACATTTCACCCTCGCCATGTATGATGTGCAAAAAAACAAACCCGCAAACGGCCGTCGTTACGGTGACACAAAAGTCGCCGATCGCACTGTCCCCCCTCGCAGACGGGTAACACACACACACACCCCAACAACACCAATGGGTCAAAAACCACGCCAACGAGGCGTGCCACCATTCCACGCCACGGCGACCAACCTCGTGGCCGTACCCCGCGCAACACGCTTTGACGCGCCCCCCCACCCACAATCAAAATGCACACATACATCACAGCCGTCCACACACACAAACAACAACAACAATTCCGCCCTTCCCGCAAAAGGCAAGTTGGTGGCCCTGAAAAGGGCCGTTTTGCCGCTCTCGCAACGGAGGAGCCTTCTCCATCCTTCCTTCCATTCCAGAGCCACCTCCTTACTTGGAGCTCGTGTACTTGGTCACCGCCTTCGTGCCCTCGCTCACGGCGTGCTTGGCCAGCTCGCCAGGCAGCAACAGCCGCACAGCGGTCTGGATCTCGCGGGACGTGATGGTCGAGCGCTTGTTGTAGTGCGCCAGGCGAGAAGCCTCGGCCGCAATGCGCTCGAAAATGTCGTTCACGAAGCTGTTCATGATGCTCATCGCCTTCGACGAGATGCCCGTGTCAGGGTGCACCTGCTTCAGCACCTTGTAGATGTAGATGGCATAGCTCTCCTTCCTCTTGCGCTTCTTCTTCTTGTCGCCCTTCGAAATGTTCTTCTGCGCCTTGCCAGCCTTCTTGGCGGCCTTCCCGCTAGTCTTGGGCGGCATCTCCAACCAACGTACGGCAGCAGCAACACCAGTAGCAAGCGCTCCGCTCTAGTCAGCGTCTCCCCACACAGTGGCACCCGCCGCCAGCCGCCGCCGCACCTTTACCAGCTCGCCCTGTTGCGGCCGCCGACCAATGGGGCGCGCGCGCAACCGGCCGCCGCACCCGAGCCCATAAAGCACCCCCACCCCGGCTGCGCCGGCACGCACTCCGCTGCTCGACTCGCTGCCGCTCGCACCGGTCGTTTTCGTTTCCGTTTCGTGTGCACCGTCGCTAGCCCATCGCCATGTCCGGACGCGGAAAGGGAGGCAAAGTCAAGGGCAAGTCAAAGTCCCGCTCAAGCAGGGCTGGGCTCCAGTTCCCGGTCGGCAGAATCCACCGCCTCCTGCGCAAGGGAAACTACGCAGAGCGCGTCGGCGCCGGGGCGCCCGTCTACCTCGCCGCCGTCATGGAGTACCTCGCGGCTGAGGTGCTCGAGCTGGCCGGAAACGCGGCCCGCGACAACAAGAAGACGCGCATCATCCCGCGCCACCTGCAGCTTGCCATCCGCAACGACGAGGAGCTCAACAAGCTCCTGTCGGGCGTCACCATCGCACAGGGTGGTGTCCTGCCCAACATCCAGGCCGTCCTGCTGCCAAAGAAGACCGAGAAGAAGGCCTAAAGGAGGCCAGGCAATCGCAGCCGCCGCGTGCTCCCCTGCACGCAACGCGCTTTGCCGGCTCGGCCCACAACAATCGGCCCTTTTCAGGGCCACCACACAAACCTACGTCCAAAGCAAAATTTCAGTCGTCCTCGCCGCACCTTGTTTTGTTTTAACTTTGCACCGTCACAGCACAGCCGCCGCCGGCGCACGTCCGCCATCTTGTCGTCCACACAGCCCGTGTGGCCCAAAACACACACACACACACACACATTTTGCACGGTCGCAGTCGCCTTCCAAACCGACAACGGCAGCAATAATGACCATTGTTAAAGGGAGGCGTGTCGACACACCGCCCTCCACTCCCGCGCGCAACGGCCGTCGACACGAACGAAACAGCTGATCCGGCCGCCTATGCCCACACGCCTTGCCTCGGAAACCCCAACGCCGCCGCCGCAAACAAACACACAGAGCCAAACCACGCAAGCAAATAATCACCGCCTCTCGCACAACAACACACAGCCCGCCATCTCCGTCGCGATCGATACAAAGACACACAATAACAAACACACAAACGAAGCAGCTCCACACACAGCCAGCCACATGACACGTTTCCTTTCCTTCTCCCCTCCCAGTCACATCACGTCGCTCAAACGGAAAGAAAGAAAGAAACAAACAAACAACACAGCGCACACACGCAGCAACAACAACACAGACTCTTTCGCACTTTTCAACTTCCGAACAGTGTGGTGGCCCTGAAAAGGGCCGTTTTCTAGTCTCTCCCACCCACAAGCACGGCCGCGGGAAGGCCAGCGCCCGCTGCGACGCAGCCTAACCGCCGAAACCGTACAGGGTGCGCCCCTGCCTCTTCAGGGCGTACACCACGTCCATGGCCGTCACAGTCTTGCGCTTGGCGTGCTCAGTGTACGTCACCGCGTCGCGGATCACGTTCTCCAGGAACACCTTCAGCACCCCGCGGGTCTCCTCGTAGATCAGACCAGAGATGCGCTTCACGCCGCCCCTGCGAGCCAGGCGGCGGATGGCGGGCTTCGTGATGCCCTGGATGTTGTCGCGCAACACCTTGCGGTGCCGCTTGGCGCCACCCTTGCCGAGCCCCTTTCCTCCCTTGCCGCGGCCTGTCATCCTTCCTTCCTCGGGCAAAGCAAAACGTGCACAAACAGCAGCTGCAGCGGCTGGCGAGTCGGCTACGGTCTGCGCCCAGCGCGCCCGCCGCCCCCCTATATAGACTCTGGCCCGCCCTCCCCCCACCACGCGCAACCGAGGGCATATAAGCGCAGCACGGAGGCGCGCGGGCCCGTTGTCAAGGCAGCACCGGACGCCGCGCCGCACCTAACCTCCACGCACGCCGCTCCGCTACCGCTACCGCTACCGCTACCGCCATGGCCCGCACAAAGCAAACGGCCCGCAAGTCCACCGGCGGAAAGGCGCCGCGCAAACAGCTCGCCACCAAGGCGGCGAGGAAGAGCGCGCCCGCCACCGGAGGCGTCAAGAAGCCCCACCGCTACAGGCCGGGCACCGTCGCCCTGCGAGAAATCAGGCGCTACCAGAAGAGCACAGAGCTGCTCATCCGCAAGCTGCCATTCCAGCGCCTAGTGCGCGAGATCGCCCAGGACTTCAAGACCGACCTGCGCTTCCAGAGCTCCGCAGTCATGGCCCTGCAGGAGGCCAGCGAGGCCTACCTCGTCGGCCTCTTCGAAGACACCAACCTGTGCGCAATCCACGCCAAGCGCGTCACCATCATGCCCAAGGACATCCAGCTCGCGCGCCGCATCCGCGGCGAGCGCGCCTAAACCGCGCCGCGGCACCGCACCGCACCGCACCGCACAAACAAAAACGGCCCTTTTCAGGGCCACTAACATCTCTCCGTCGCGAGCAAACTTTGTCGGTCGCCTGCCTCTCGCCCCGCAACCCAAAAACAAAAAAAAACCACCACTTCCCGTCCGTCCGCCACACCCGCTCACTCTGCCTGCCTGCTAGCAGCGCGCAACAATCACACATCATCCCTCCCCGGCGCTCAAAGCGCACAATACCCAACGGCCGACGTCACACCGCACGGGTGGCTGGCCGGCCGCCGCTTTCGTTTCGAAAACAAAAAAAACCCGCACTCCACTCCGACGGCCAACGGCCAGGCAGGCGCGCGCGCTCGCTCGCTCTACGCGCCACCGAAATCCCCGCCGACTCCTTCCACATCTCAACGTGCCCCCCGTTGCAAAACATAACACACACACACACACACACAAAGGAACAAAACAAAACAAAGACCAGACACGACTCGACAAGACAGACATCCGAGACGAACGAACGCAGGCAAGCCAACCAACGTATTCAAACAAAACAACGTGACAGAAAAACCAACCGTCGGCCGCCGCCACAAACACGGCGACAATCAACCACGACAACAACAACAACACCGCTTACCGCTACCGCCGCCCACACCCGCCACCGACCCCCGCAATCCAACCACCACGGCACGCAAACAGCATCCCCACGGGCATACAGAAACGCCAGACAGACACCCACACCAAACGCAACACGACAATCAAAACCTTCCCCGACGTGCTTTGATGGCCCTGAGAAGGGCCGTTTTGGGCCGCGCGTCTCTTGCGCGCCACTAGACGACGACGGGGGGTGGGGACGACGGAGTCAAGCGCCAAACCCTTCCTTTCTCCCATCTCTTTCTCCTCTACTCTACTTCTTCTTCTTGGGCGAAGCCTTCGCCTTAGACGGCGTCGTCGCCTTCTTCGGGCGCGGCGCCTTCGGCTTCTTCGTCGGAACCTTGGCGGCCTTCTTCGCCTTCGACGGCGACTTGGCCTTGGCCGGCTTGGCCGCAGCCGCCTTCTTCGCACCCGCGGGCGCGGCCGACGCCGCAGACGCCTTCTTGGCGGCGCCCGCCTTCCGACCGGTCGCCGCCTTCACGCCACCAGCCTTCTTTGCGCCGGCCGCACGGGCGCCCTTCTTCTCCTTGCTGGCCGGAGCGGCGCGCTTCTTCTTGGCACCGCCAGCACGAGCCTTGCCGCCCTCGGCCGCCCCCCCGCCGCCGGCGCCGGCAAGCTTGAACGAGCCGGACGCGCCCTTCCCCTTCGTCTGCACCAGCTCGCCCGCCACGACGGCCGACTTGAGGTACTTCTTGATAAACGGCGCCAGCTTCTCCGCGTCCAGCTTGTAGTGCGCGGCTATGTACTTCTTGATCGCCTGCAGCGACGACCCGCCGCGCTCCTTCAGACTCTTGATGGCGGCCGTCACCATCTCAGAGGTGCGCGGGTGCGCAGGCTTGGCGCGCGGCTTCTTCGCAGACGACGCAGACTTGGCCTTCTTCGTAGTGCCGGTGGCGGCGGGTGCCGCAGCAGTCTCGTTCGTAGCCGCCTGATCTGCCATTTCGACGACGCGCGTAACACACAGCGAGAGCGAGCGGGACGGCAGGCAGGCACGCAAGCACAGCACAGCAGCAGAGCAGAGAATCACAAGGCCCAGCCAGTGTCGCGGGCGGGCGCGGACGGCCGAGAGAGCGGCCGCCACTCTGCGCGCCGCCGCGCCGCGCCTCCCGCGCTTGCTACCGCCCAACGTCCGACAGCCTGTGCGGAGCAGCCCCAAACCTGCGCCACAACCGCCCGCGCCTTTCAAACCACCGAGGATGGGGCTACACACAGCCACACCACAGTCGCCAACCAGTCGCCACGGCAGCGCCGCAAACCACGGCCAAACTGCAGCTACCGCGCGCTACAGCCTGGGTCGGCCCGCCGAGAATCGCCGCCCCCGCCCAAATGCCGCCCCCACAGCCCCAGCCGACGACCCGCCACAATGGCCAAACCTTCGGCAAAACTCCCACACCGTCGCCGCGGCAGCCCGGCCAGCGCGGCCGGCGCCACAGCCACACAAGCCGAGGCGTGCGGCGATGACGGCCGTGCAAACGCGCCTCCGCCGCCCCATCGCCTTCCGTCGCCCTCCCGCCGTTTCCCGATCGGCCCGCAGCCGTCGGGCCACATCGCGCGCCGTCCTCCTCCTCTCGCCCGCCAACATTCACAGCCGTTTCTCAACAATTGCCCGCCGCAAACGGACGCCGCCTGCGCAACAGGCGCCGCCGCCCCTCGCCGCTTCCGACCCAACCCCTCGACCGAGGCAAACCGCAATCCGAATCTACAGACCAACCCAATCTGCCGTCAAGCACACACGACAGCCGACCTTACACGTTACGCGTTACACATTACGTTTACACGTCTACGTTAGGTTAGGTTAGGTTAGGTGGACGTGGGTTAGGTTAAGGGGACTTGGGTTAGGTTAAGCGTCAAACTTAGGTTAAGCATTCAAACACGTCAGGCGTCAGAGGTTAGGTTAGGTTAGGTTAGGTTAGGTTAGGTTAGGTTAGGTTACACGTTAGGTTAAGGGGTCAGTGCTAGGTTAAGAAGCGTCAAACGTAGGTTAAAAAAGCGTTCAAAAACGTGAGGCGTGAGCCGGACAGCTTACCTTACGTAGACGTTAGGGGCTCACAGGCTGAGCTCACCTCGCCACACCACAGGTTAGGTTCGGTTCGGTTCGCTCGGCTCAGCGTAAAGCGCCGAGGTCAGGGTTACGTTCGTTCACCTTCGGGCGCCACACTTTCGGTTGAAAGGTCGCGACGGGACGACGTCGGCAGGCACGCCGCAAACGAACAAAAACGTACAGACGACGTCGGAAACCGCCGACAGACGGGGGAGCAGCACGACCACGACCAGACACCGAGCGCGAACGAGACACACGCGAACCACCCCCACCGGCCAAAGGGCACCACACAACAACCCAGAGCACCACGTGTCGACACCCAGAGCAACCCGCCGCTCACGCGACATGGCTGGCACCGAAGGGCAACCGCCCGCAACTGCGCTTTCCGCGCCGGCCCGGATGCACGTCGTGCTACAACAACACCACTACCGTACACAGCCGCTGTTCACAACATCACTATCAATGGCGCGCCCGCGGCTCGCCGCCGTCGCCGTCGCAGTCGCAGACCCCAACGCCAGCACTTTTGCACCACCATTCACACGCACCGCAACACAGCTCGCCGACACAGCCGAACAAAACAAACACCACACAACAACAGCAACAACGCCGCCGCCTCTACTTGTGCCGGCGACCCACCCCGCCGATGGCGCACCTTTCGCCAGCCGGCAATCGACACACACGCACCCACCCACCGGGGCCCAGTGCAAAAAAAAAAAAAAAAAAAAAAAAAAAAAAAAACAAAAACACACAAAAACAAAAAAACCAAACAACACAAACGACACGGGAAGCGCACACCGCCACTTCGCGCGCACGCCACCAACCAGTCGTCGTCTCAAAAATAACAAACACAAACAAAATAAACTAACAACTAGGGCAACACAAAACAAAAACGCCTCGCACGAACCGCCCACAAAAAGGACAAGCACACGCACAGCCTCTGCTGACGACCACGACGCAGCGGCACGCTGCTCCTGTCCCGCGCCCCGCGCCCCCACTCGATTCACAACTCACGCGACACCGTCAACGACGGGCTCGCTTCCCGCAACCTACCACCTTTCCGCCACGACGCACAGCCCCCAGCCCCACCCGACGACGCCCGTGGCAACGACTGCACTTTCACCACCGCCTCCCCTTCCCCCCCAAAACACACACACACACACACAGCCAGCCAAAAACGCACTCGCGACCCACACATGCACGTGCATCGGCACACGCCAACCAGTCAACGTCGACAACCACACGCAAGGCTCGAAACGAAACCGGCGTCCTTCCACGTTGCCATCAAGCTACGCGACACAAGACACAAGGAACCAACACAACAGCCGGCCCCACTAATTCCCACTCTCACGCCGCAAAAAGCACACCGAAACCGCCAAACGCACGCACATTCCCCTTCGCACTGACCACCACCGACCGGCTCGCTACCACACACCTCTCGGCAGCCGTTTCACGCCAATTCGCCACACCGCCCACACAGTCGACAAGCGCCCGCCCTGTACGGCACACGCAACGACGCAGCGCAGCAAAGGGCGCCCGCAACACATACCTCTCCGCCGCCCGACGCGCCAACCGCCACACCACACCGCCAGCCACTCGCAAATTGTGCACTGCCACCAGCCACACGTCCAACACGCCGCGCCGCCTCCGGCCACCCGCCAGGGGGCGCTCACGTCCGCGACAACAGCGCGGCCCGCCGGGCCGGGCCGAACCGAACCGAGCCGCCGCTGCTCTGCACTCGGCACGGCCACACCCTGCTGCAGACCGGGCTCGTCCCTCTGTACGCGTCTGCCTGCGCATCAACACAACACGACCTTTTTCTTTTTTTCCTCTCTACCGCCATCCCTTCTTCTCGCGTTTTACTCGTTGTTGCAGCAGCGGCGCACACCTACACATCCACAGCCCCAGCCGAGCCGGCCTCACCTCAGGGCCGCCGCCAGCGTCTCCTCCTCGGGCACAGGTGCGGTGCTGTGGCCGCCCATCCAACCGCATTGCTGGCCGTCCAGCCACCAGGCGTTCCCACTGCCGCGAGCCACGCCGCGCACCGACCCTGCTGCAGAAAACGAAGCATAGCCAGAGACCGACCGATACACAAAGCAAGCCGTCGCCTCGCCTCTTGTCCTTCCTGCCTTCCTTCCGCCCCGCCCTTCTCACACCACCGCCTCTCCACTTTCGCCCCCCCCCCCTCCTTTTTTTTTTTTTGTTTTCTTCTTTCTTTCTTTCTTTCTTTGGCCCTCTCTCCTTCCCGCCATGGCGGTTACGGCACCGCCTGCAGCGGCAGATTTTTGCGCCCACACGCCTACTCCTACCACCATTAACCTTGCCCTGCCCTGCCCATCAACGTCGCAGTCGAACCGACGCTTGCCAACACACTGCCCACGTTCCTTTCTCTTTTCGGCCTACGCCCATTACGCGCCGCCGCCACAGCACCTTCCCTTCCCACAACACACCGACGTCATCACACGCACCCAAAACAGGGGCCACGACCGTGTTCCTCGCCCACTCCCATCCCGCACGGTACGCACATTCCCAACTACTACCGCGCACCCTCCCTT
>NW_025725245.1:0-7500 GCF_021461395.2 Schistocerca americana
GGCGTCGTACGGCTCCACACCGGAGCGGACAGGCAGTCGGGCGAAAGTCATTCAAAACCGGCGCCAGGCGCCAGGTGCCGCAGGCCAGCCGCTCCAGCGCTTCAGCGCTCGTACCACACAACATTGGCGTTAGTTTTGAGACGCACGCGTGGTTCCGCACGCGGCGCACGGCTACTGCGAGCCGTACAGGTAGCGTGTTGCGCGACACGACACGCACATCGAAAGACATGCAGTCTAGTCGGTAATGATCCTTCCGCAGGTTCACCTACGGAAACCTTGTTACGACTTTTACTTCCTCTAAATGATCAAGTTTGGTCATCTTTCCGGTAGCATCGGCAACGACAGAGTCAATGCCGCGTACCAGTCCGAAGACCTCACTAAATCATTCAATCGGTAGTAGCGACGGGCGGTGTGTACAAAGGGCAGGGACGTAATCAACGCGAGCTTATGACTCGCGCTTACTGGGAATTCCTCGTTCATGGGGAACAATTGCAAGCCCCAATCCCTAGCACGAAGGAGGTTCAGCGGGTTACCCCGACCTTTCGGCCTAGGAAGACACGCTGATTCCTTCAGTGTAGCGCGCGTGCGGCCCAGAACATCTAAGGCATCACAGACCTGTTATTGCTCAATCTCGTGCGGCTAGAAGCCGCCTGTCCCTCTAAGAAGAAAAGTAATCGCTGACAGCACGAAGGATGTCACGCGACTAGTTAGCAGGCTAGAGTCTCGTTCGTTATCGGAATTAACCAGACAAATCGCTCCACCAACTAAGAACGGCCATGCACCACCACCCACCGAATCAAGAAAGAGCTATCAATCTGTCAATCCTTCCGGTGTCCGGGCCTGGTGAGGTTTCCCGTGTTGAGTCAAATTAAGCCGCAGGCTCCACTCCTGGTGGTGCCCTTCCGTCAATTCCTTTAAGTTTCAGCTTTGCAACCATACTTCCCCCGGAACCCAAAAGCTTTGGTTTCCCGGAGGCTGCCCGCCGAGTCATCGGAGGAACTGCGGCGGATCGCTGGCTGGCATCGTTTATGGTTAGAACTAGGGCGGTATCTGATCGCCTTCGAACCTCTAACTTTCGTTCTTGATTAATGAAAACATACTTGGCAAATGCTTTCGCTTCTGTTCGTCTTGCGACGATCCAAGAATTTCACCTCTAACGTCGCAATACGAATGCCCCCGCCTGTCCCTATTAATCATTACCTCGGGTTCCGAAAACCAACAAAATAGAACCGAGGTCCTATTCCATTATTCCATGCACACAGTATTCAGGCGGGCTTGCCTGCTTTAAGCACTCTAATTTGTTCAAAGTAAACGTGCCGGCCCACCGAGACACTCACTCAAGAGCACCCTGGTAGGATTGCAACGGGGTCCGCCTCGGGACGCACGAGCACGCACGAGGCGCGTCGCACGCCTTCAGCTCGCCCCACGGCAGGACGTCCCACGATACATGCCAGTTAAACACCGACGGGCGGTGAACCAACAGCGTGGGACACAAATCCAACTACGAGCTTTTTAACCGCAACAACTTTAATATACGCTATTGGAGCTGGAATTACCGCGGCTGCTGGCACCAGACTTGCCCTCCAATAGATACTCGTTAAAGGATTTAAAGTGTACTCATTCCGATTACGGGGCCTCGGATGAGTCCCGTATCGTTATTTTTCGTCACTACCTCCCCGTGCCGGGAGTGGGTAATTTGCGCGCCTGCTGCCTTCCTTGGATGTGGTAGCCGTTTCTCAGGCTCCCTCTCCGGAATCGAACCCTGATTCCCCGTTACCCGTTACAACCATGGTAGGCGCAGAACCTACCATCGACAGTTGATAAGGCAGACATTTGAAAGATGCGTCGCCGGTACGAGGACCGTGCGATCAGCCCAAAGTTATTCAGAGTCACCAAGGCAAACGGACCGGACGAGCCGACCGATTGGTTTTGATCTAATAAAAGCGTCCCTTCCATCTCTGGTCGGGACTCTGTTTGCATGTATTAGCTCTAGAATTACCACAGTTATCCAAGTAACGTGGGTACGATCTAAGGAACCATAACTGATTTAATGAGCCATTCGCGGTTTCACCTTAATGCGGCTTGTACTGAGACATGCATGGCTTAATCTTTGAGACAAGCATATGACTACTGGCAGGATCAACCAGGGAGCTGCGTCAACTAGAGCTGAGCAGCCGGCCGCCCGGGAGTGTGTCCCGGGGGCCCGCGCGAACACGCAAGCGTCCGCTCAATTATTCTGCAAACAGGAGGAGGCTGAGCTCCCCTGCACAATACACCTCGAAACCCTCTCAGGTCCCGGCGGCGCGCAGCGCCGTCCTAAGTACTTGGTCGGGTTCGAGAGAGGCGCAATCGCCCGGAGTTTGGCGAGTAGACGCTTTAGGTGCGACCACCCGTGCTCCCAACTGAGCTTGCCGCTGCCGACAGAGGCCCGGGAGCGTGCTGTCGTGGCATTGCCGGCGGGAGACAACACGCGCCACCTACGGTGGCCGGCAGCTCCAACGCCAGCGCCACAGAAGGACAAAAGCCCCACTTGGGTGCCGAAGCGAACTCTCCCAGCACAGCGCACGCGCCAACACGTCCGCACAGCTGCGATACAAACCACCTGCGAGAACCGCAGAGGCGACCGAGCAGCAGACGGCGTCGCGGCGCCGAGCGCCGGGCGGCGGCGCATCCTCAGCGCACACAGTCCTCAATCGGACCAGCACACTGCAGATGTCCACCGCGCTTCGCACCGGGCCCGCGAGGACCTACTTTGGCCGCACGGCGCCGCGTGCAGGGTGCGCCGGCGCGCAGCTGCGCCGCCTGCCGCCTCCGTCGGCCGGCGCGCCTGCCACTGGCCGCCCCCACCAGCCGGCTGTAGCGCGTGCGCCCACGCACCGCGCGGCCAGCACGCCGGGAGGCCCCCCCTCACCGGCCGGGGACGGTCCCACCCAGCCACCGCCGCGTATCGCTTCACACCCACATGCCATTCACGTTCGTGGGCATGGTGGGTATCGCTGAAACAACCGGTTGGTAGCTCAACCGATCGTCGCCATCACTGATTCACCTCTAGCGAGAACAACCGCACCACAACCGTTTACCAGTTGTTCATTTGCGTAACGTCACCAGCAAACGTAGACGTCCATCGCCATTTGCAAATTCAACGATTGTTGCATGCCTGTGTCAGGTGTCACGACACACTATGTCTGCCCACATACACGCAACAACATGTGCACGCTTCGCGAACACGTGGAAGGTGGCCCCCGTACGTATGCGATGTCCATTGCGCGAACGACTGTCAACCGGCCTCTGTCGCATGTCGCAGATGTGGAACGCAGTGCACCATGCTATCACGGTGTGTGAGAAGAGACGACTACGTCTGACAACACGCGCCACTACATCAACAGACGGCTCATGCTGATCGCCATCCACGGCATACCATACTGCAATCCAGCTCTTATAGGGAGACGACACGTAGCTGAGTGCACAATATTTGGACCGTATGGTTCGCCGTTGTTGGCGCAGTCGTGGTACGGTCACACATGTACCACGATGTATCATTCAGTACATGAGGACCAATGTGCAGTACAGTGTGTGATTTGGACGTACAACATCAGCGGACAGTTGACACACGCCGTACCACAACGTAGGCTGTGCTTCGCCATGCAAATGCCAATGAACAACTGCGAAGGGCATTGAGCATGTACGTCCTGCTGCCATCCGCATTACAGTGTATAGCTGCAAGGTGTTTAACATGAAGCGATACTCTGGGGACCAGGCAGTGCGAGTAGCAAACTATATTGCGGGGGTTGCAGTTAGGCAACACCACACTAATTTAACGCGTCGTATGACAATTACAGAGCAGGTTAAGGCCCAACGTGTGTTGGGTTAAGGCCCAACGTGTGTTGGGTTAAGGCCCAACGTGTGTTGGGTTAAGGCCCAACGTGTGTTGGGTTAAGGCCCAACGTGTGTTGGGTTAAGGCCCAACGTGTGTTGGGTTAAGGCCCAACGTGTGTTGGGTTAAGGCCCAACGTGTGTTGGGTTAAGGCCCAACGTGTGTTGGGTTAAGGCCCAACGTGTGTTGGGTTAAGGCCCAACGTGTGTTGGGTTAAGGCCCAACGTGTGTTGGGTTAAGGCCCAACGTGTGTTGGGTTAAGGCCCAACGTGTGTTGGGTTAAGGCCCAACGTGTGTTGGGTTAAGGCCCAACGTGTGTTGGGTTAAGGCCCAACGTGTGTTGGGTTAAGGCGCAACGTGTGTTGGGTTAAGGCGCAACGTGGGTTACGTTAAGGCGCAACGTGGGTTACGTTAAGGCGCAACGTGGGTTACGTTAAGGCGCAACGTGGGTTACGTTAAGGCGCAACGTGGGTTACGTTAAGGCGCAACGTGGGTTACGTTAAGGCGCAACGTGGGTTACGTTAAGGCGCAACGTGGGTTACGTTAAGGCCCAATATAGGTTAGGTTAAGGCCCAATATAGGTTAGGTTAAGGCCCAATATAGGTTAGGTTAAGGCCCAATATAGGTTAGGTTAAGGCCCAATATAGGTTAGGTTAAGGTACAATATAGGTTAGGTTAAGGTACAATATAGGTTAGGTTAAGGTACAATATAGGTTAGGTTAAGGTACAATATGGGTTAGGTTAAGGTACAATATGGGTTAGGTTAAGGCGCAATATGGGTTAGGTTAAGGCGCAATATGGGTTAGGTTAAGGCGCAATATGGGTTAGGTTAAGGCGCAATATGGGTTAGGTTAAGGCGCAATATGGGTTAGGTTAAGGCGCAATATGGGTTAGGTTAAGGCGCAATATGGGTTAGGTTAAGGCGCAATATGGGTTAGGTTAAGGCGCAATATGGGTTAGGTTAAGGTACAATATAGGTTAGGTTAAGGTACAATATAGGTTAGGTTAAGGTACAATATAGGTTAGGTTAAGGTACAATATGGGTTAGGTTAAGGTACAATATAGGTTAGGTTAAGGCACAATATGGGTTAGGTTAAGGCGCAATATGGGTTAGGTTAAGGCGCAATATGGGTTAGGTTAAGGCGCAATATGGGTTAGGTTAAGGCGCAACGTGGGTTACGTTAAGGCGCAACGTGGGTTACGTTAAGGCGCAACGTGGGTTACGTTAAGGCGCAACGTGGGTTACGTTAAGGCGCAACGTGGGTTACGTTAAGGCGCAACGTGGGTTACGTTAAGGCCCAATATAGGTTAGGTTAAGGCCCAATATAGGTTAGGTTAAGGCCCAATATAGGTTAGGTTAAGGCCCAATATAGGTTAGGTTAAGGCCCAATATAGGTTAGGTTAAGGTACAATATAGGTTAGGTTAAGGTACAATATAGGTTAGGTTAAGGTACAATATGGGTTAGGTTAAGGCGCAATATGGGTTAGGTTAAGGCGCAATATGGGTTAGGTTAAGGCGCAATATGGGTTAGGTTAAGGCGCAACGTGGGTTACGTTAAGGCGCAACGTGGGTTACGTTAAGGCGCAACGTGGGTTACGTTAAGGCGCAACGTGGGTTACGTTAAGGCGCAACGTGGGTTACGTTAAGGCGCAACGTGGGTTACGTTAAGGCCCAATATAGGTTAGGTTAAGGCCCAATATAGGTTAGGTTAAGGCCCAATATAGGTTAGGTTAAGGCCCAATATAGGTTAGGTTAAGGTACAATATGGGTTAGGTTAAGGTACAATATAGGTTAGGTTAAGGCGCAACGTGGGTTACGTTAAGGCCCAATATAGGTTAGGTTAAGGCCCAATATAGGTTAGGTTAAGGCCCAATATAGGTTAGGTTAAGGCCCAATATAGGTTAGGTTAAGGCCCAATATAGGTTAGGTTAAGGTACAATATAGGTTAGGTTAAGGTACAATATAGGTTAGGTTAAGGTACAATATGGGTTAGGTTAAGGTACAATATGGGTTAGGTTAAGGTACAATATAGGTTAGGTTAAGGCACAATATGGGTTAGGTTAAGGCGCAATATGGGTTAGGTTAAGGCGCAATATGGGTTAGGTTAAGGCGCAATATGGGTTAGGTTAAGGCGCAATATGGGTTAGGTTAAGGCACAATACGGGTTAGGTTAAGGCACAATACGGGTTAGGTTAAGGCACAATACGGGTTAGGTTAAGGCACACATTGTTGTAAGGAAAGGTGTTTTCGGGGGGGGGGGGGGGGCTGGTTTGTTGATTGTGATTATCGTAAGTAAATGACTGCGGCATCATCTGATTTGCCACGTCAGGGTGCACCTTTGGCTCATAACAGGCGGCGCTCTGATTCCATGCTTGTGGCAGACCTGTGTCTTTCATTCGTGCCATTGTTTGTGTGGTGTGACAGGAGGCAGTATTGTGATGTTGGGTGCACCCCTGTGTAGGACATGTGTGGGTGTTGGTGGCTTAGCTGAGCAATGGTGGTTGTCGGAAGGGTGGGATATTCTGTTTTCCGAGTGGACCTCCCGGTCTGGTTATGATAGTGTGGATTGTCTAATGTGGCAGAGAGGATGCACTGGGTGTTGTTCCATGCTGGTGCTTAGATATTGTCTGTGTGCCTGTTACAGGCAGAGAGTAGTGCGTGATAAGAGTGTCTGGCTGACGTGTGATTGTGAGCAGAGTCTTTCAGCATGTATACGGACAGTTGTATACATTATCTGTATTCTGATGGCTCTATCTATTACTAATCAGCGCCGTGTATACGTTTAATCCGGTTCCAGTCGAAACTATTGTATCTCTGTACATTAGTGACACGGCGAGCCCGCTATGTAGTTACTCGTCTCGGCAGCTTCCACCGGTGTATGGCAAATGATTATAAGGAATCAGTCTAGTCGTCAATACCGATAGTGTGACGTCACATGTCTGGGGTGGGGGACGCTGCGCCCTTCCGGTGGGTCATGGCCTAGGAAGACTCTTCCCACGCAGGGGGGCTTGGACTGTCATTGACTCTTCCGAGTAATATACTTGCCGTACGTTTTTGCGACTGCGAGTGCAACGCTCACCGGTACCGACATGGATGGAGCGCCTCCTAGCTGCCGCTGAGCATCTGCATTCGTACAGAGAGCAACGCGCTCGCGTCTGTAGCTCGTACGTGGTACAGCTCGCAGCTCATGTATAGGGACAGCGGGAATGTCGCATATTGGACATAACTCTTCATGAAACGCACGTTATAGGGGTGGATTGCACATTGCGAGTGCGAGCAAAGTCCGCCGTTCATCCGCTGGAGCTGCGAGTTGGGCGGTTGGGGTGGGGCACGAACAGGTGCAGGTGGAGTGATTGCCGGTCCACGACTTCGTGCGGCAGAGGCGCTGGCGTTGGGGTGCTGTTGTCGACAGAGGATGCAGGCTTTGTGGGTGGGGTCGAAAGAAGGGCACTGTGGGCCCATGGCTGTCTTAGTCGGCTTGGCGTCTCATAGATGACGGTATCGTCGTTGCAGGAGGTCATGTTGCGGGAGACCTACAGATGGCGGTATGTTTTGCGGTGCGCTCGACATGGCGGACGTAGTGTTGTCAGATTCGCATAGATGGAGGTATTGCATGTGGTTTCGC
>NW_025725245.1:15000-20000 GCF_021461395.2 Schistocerca americana
ATGGCTTAATCTTTGAGACAAGCATATGACTACTGGCAGGATCAACCAGGGAGCTGCGTCAACTAGAGCTGAGCAGCCGGCCGCCCGGGAGTGTGTCCCGGGGGCCCGCGCGAACACGCAAGCGTCCGCTCAATTATTCTGCAAACAGGAGGAGGCTGAGCTCCCCTGCACAATACACCTCGAAACCCTCTCAGGTCCCGGCGGCGCGCAGCGCCGTCCTAAGTACTTGGTCGGGTTCGAGAGAGGCGCAATCGCCCGGAGTTTGGCGAGTAGACGCTTTAGGTGCGACCACCCGTGCTCCCAACTGAGCTTGCCGCTGCCGACAGAGGCCCGGGAGCGTGCTGTCGTGGCATTGCCGGCGGGAGACAACACGCGCCACCTACGGTGGCCGGCAGCTCCAACGCCAGCGCCACAGAAGGACAAAAGCCCCACTTGGGTGCCGAAGCGAACTCTCCCAGCACAGCGCACGCGCCAACACGTCCGCACAGCTGCGATACAAACCACCTGCGAGAACCGCAGAGGCGACCGAGCAGCAGACGGCGTCGCGGCGCCGAGCGCCGGGCGGCGGCGCATCCTCAGCGCACACAGTCCTCAATCGGACCAGCACACTGCAGATGTCCACCGCGCTTCGCACCGGGCCCGCGAGGACCTACTTTGGCCGCACGGCGCCGCGTGCAGGGTGCGCCGGCGCGCAGCTGCGCCGCCTGCCGCCTCCGTCGGCCGGCGCGCCTGCCACTGGCCGCCCCCACCAGCCGGCTGTAGCGCGTGCGCCCACGCACCGCGCGGCCAGCACGCCGGGAGGCCCCCCCTCACCGGCCGGGGACGGTCCCACCCAGCCACCGCCGCGTATCGCTTCACACCCACATGCCATTCACGTTCGTGGGCATGGTGGGTATCGCTGAAACAACCGGTTGGTAGCTCAACCGATCGTCGCCATCACTGATTCACCTCTAGCGAGAACAACCGCACCACAACCGTTTACCAGTTGTTCATTTGCGTAACGTCACCAGCAAACGTAGACGTCCATCGCCATTTGCAAATTCAACGATTGTTGCATGCCTGTGTCAGGTGTCACGACACACTATGTCTGCCCACATACACGCAACAACATGTGCACGCTTCGCGAACACGTGGAAGGTGGCCCCCGTACGTATGCGATGTCCATTGCGCGAACGACTGTCAACCGGCCTCTGTCGCATGTCGCAGATGTGGAACGCAGTGCACCATGCTATCACGGTGTGTGAGAAGAGACGACTACGTCTGACAACACGCGCCACTACATCAACAGACGGCTCATGCTGATCGCCATCCACGGCATACCATACTGCAATCCAGCTCTTATAGGGAGACGACACGTAGCTGAGTGCACAATATTTGGACCGTATGGTTCGCCGTTGTTGGCGCAGTCGTGGTACGGTCACACATGTACCACGATGTATCATTCAGTACATGAGGACCAATGTGCAGTACAGTGTGTGATTTGGACGTACAACATCAGCGGACAGTTGACACACGCCGTACCACAACGTAGGCTGTGCTTCGCCATGCAAATGCCAATGAACAACTGCGAAGGGCATTGAGCATGTACGTCCTGCTGCCATCCGCATTACAGTGTATAGCTGCAAGGTGTTTAACATGAAGCGATACTCTGGGGACCAGGCAGTGCGAGTAGCAAACTATATTGCGGGGGTTGCAGTTAGGCAACACCACACTAATTTAACGCGTCGTATGACAATTACAGAGCAGGTTAAGGCCCAACGTGTGTTGGGTTAAGGCCCAACGTGTGTTGGGTTAAGGCCCAACGTGTGTTGGGTTAAGGCCCAACGTGTGTTGGGTTAAGGCCCAACGTGTGTTGGGTTAAGGCCCAACGTGTGTTGGGTTAAGGCCCAACGTGTGTTGGGTTAAGGCCCAACGTGTGTTGGGTTAAGGCCCAACGTGTGTTGGGTTAAGGCCCAACGTGTGTTGGGTTAAGGCCCAACGTGTGTTGGGTTAAGGCCCAACGTGTGTTGGGTTAAGGCCCAACGTGTGTTGGGTTAAGGCCCAACGTGTGTTGGGTTAAGGCCCAACGTGTGTTGGGTTAAGGCCCAACGTGTGTTGGGTTAAGGCCCAACGTGTGTTGGGTTAAGGCCCAACGTGTGTTGGGTTAAGGCCCAACGTGTGTTGGGTTAAGGCCCAACGTGTGTTGGGTTAAGGCCCAACGTGTGTTGGGTTAAGGCCCAACGTGTGTTGGGTTAAGGCGCAACGTGTGTTGGGTTAAGGCGCAACGTGGGTTACGTTAAGGCGCAACGTGGGTTACGTTAAGGCGCAACGTGGGTTACGTTAAGGCGCAACGTGGGTTACGTTAAGGCGCAACGTGGGTTACGTTAAGGCGCAACGTGGGTTACGTTAAGGCGCAACGTGGGTTACGTTAAGGCGCAACGTGGGTTACGTTAAGGCCCAATATAGGTTAGGTTAAGGCCCAATATAGGTTAGGTTAAGGCCCAATATAGGTTAGGTTAAGGCCCAATATAGGTTAGGTTAAGGCCCAATATAGGTTAGGTTAAGGTACAATATAGGTTAGGTTAAGGTACAATATAGGTTAGGTTAAGGTACAATATAGGTTAGGTTAAGGTACAATATGGGTTAGGTTAAGGTACAATATGGGTTAGGTTAAGGCGCAATATGGGTTAGGTTAAGGCGCAATATGGGTTAGGTTAAGGCGCAATATGGGTTAGGTTAAGGCGCAATATGGGTTAGGTTAAGGCGCAATATGGGTTAGGTTAAGGCGCAATATGGGTTAGGTTAAGGCGCAATATGGGTTAGGTTAAGGCGCAATATGGGTTAGGTTAAGGCGCAATATGGGTTAGGTTAAGGTACAATATAGGTTAGGTTAAGGTACAATATAGGTTAGGTTAAGGTACAATATAGGTTAGGTTAAGGTACAATATGGGTTAGGTTAAGGTACAATATAGGTTAGGTTAAGGCACAATATGGGTTAGGTTAAGGCGCAATATGGGTTAGGTTAAGGCGCAATATGGGTTAGGTTAAGGCGCAATATGGGTTAGGTTAAGGCGCAACGTGGGTTACGTTAAGGCGCAACGTGGGTTACGTTAAGGCGCAACGTGGGTTACGTTAAGGCGCAACGTGGGTTACGTTAAGGCGCAACGTGGGTTACGTTAAGGCGCAACGTGGGTTACGTTAAGGCCCAATATAGGTTAGGTTAAGGCCCAATATAGGTTAGGTTAAGGCCCAATATAGGTTAGGTTAAGGCCCAATATAGGTTAGGTTAAGGCCCAATATAGGTTAGGTTAAGGTACAATATAGGTTAGGTTAAGGTACAATATAGGTTAGGTTAAGGTACAATATGGGTTAGGTTAAGGCGCAATATGGGTTAGGTTAAGGCGCAATATGGGTTAGGTTAAGGCGCAATATGGGTTAGGTTAAGGCGCAACGTGGGTTACGTTAAGGCGCAACGTGGGTTACGTTAAGGCGCAACGTGGGTTACGTTAAGGCGCAACGTGGGTTACGTTAAGGCGCAACGTGGGTTACGTTAAGGCGCAACGTGGGTTACGTTAAGGCCCAATATAGGTTAGGTTAAGGCCCAATATAGGTTAGGTTAAGGCCCAATATAGGTTAGGTTAAGGCCCAATATAGGTTAGGTTAAGGTACAATATGGGTTAGGTTAAGGTACAATATAGGTTAGGTTAAGGCGCAACGTGGGTTACGTTAAGGCCCAATATAGGTTAGGTTAAGGCCCAATATAGGTTAGGTTAAGGCCCAATATAGGTTAGGTTAAGGCCCAATATAGGTTAGGTTAAGGCCCAATATAGGTTAGGTTAAGGTACAATATAGGTTAGGTTAAGGTACAATATAGGTTAGGTTAAGGTACAATATGGGTTAGGTTAAGGTACAATATGGGTTAGGTTAAGGTACAATATAGGTTAGGTTAAGGCACAATATGGGTTAGGTTAAGGCGCAATATGGGTTAGGTTAAGGCGCAATATGGGTTAGGTTAAGGCGCAATATGGGTTAGGTTAAGGCGCAATATGGGTTAGGTTAAGGCACAATACGGGTTAGGTTAAGGCACAATACGGGTTAGGTTAAGGCACAATACGGGTTAGGTTAAGGCACACATTGTTGTAAGGAAAGGTGTTTTCGGGGGGGGGGGGGGGCTGGTTTGTTGATTGTGATTATCGTAAGTAAATGACTGCGGCATCATCTGATTTGCCACGTCAGGGTGCACCTTTGGCTCATAACAGGCGGCGCTCTGATTCCATGCTTGTGGCAGACCTGTGTCTTTCATTCGTGCCATTGTTTGTGTGGTGTGACAGGAGGCAGTATTGTGATGTTGGGTGCACCCCTGTGTAGGACATGTGTGGGTGTTGGTGGCTTAGCTGAGCAATGGTGGTTGTCGGAAGGGTGGGATATTCTGTTTTCCGAGTGGACCTCCCGGTCTGGTTATGATAGTGTGGATTGTCTAATGTGGCAGAGAGGATGCACTGGGTGTTGTTCCATGCTGGTGCTTAGATATTGTCTGTGTGCCTGTTACAGGCAGAGAGTAGTGCGTGATAAGAGTGTCTGGCTGACGTGTGATTGTGAGCAGAGTCTTTCAGCATGTATACGGACAGTTGTATACATTATCTGTATTCTGATGGCTCTATCTATTACTAATCAGCGCCGTGTATACGTTTAATCCGGTTCCAGTCGAAACTATTGTATCTCTGTACATTAGTGACACGGCGAGCCCGCTATGTAGTTACTCGTCTCGGCAGCTTCCACCGGTGTATGGCAAATGATTATAAGGAATCAGTCTAGTCGTCAATACCGATAGTGTGACGTCACATGTCTGGGGTGGGGGACGCTGCGCCCTTCCGGTGGGTCATGGCCTAGGAAGACTCTTCCCACGCAGGGGGGCTTGGACTGTCATTGACTCTTCCGAGTAATATACTTGCCGTACGTTTTTGCGACTGCGAGTGCAACGCTCACCGGTACCGACATGGATGGAGCGCCTCCTAGCTGCC
>NW_025725245.1:27500-32500 GCF_021461395.2 Schistocerca americana
TAGATACTCGTTAAAGGATTTAAAGTGTACTCATTCCGATTACGGGGCCTCGGATGAGTCCCGTATCGTTATTTTTCGTCACTACCTCCCCGTGCCGGGAGTGGGTAATTTGCGCGCCTGCTGCCTTCCTTGGATGTGGTAGCCGTTTCTCAGGCTCCCTCTCCGGAATCGAACCCTGATTCCCCGTTACCCGTTACAACCATGGTAGGCGCAGAACCTACCATCGACAGTTGATAAGGCAGACATTTGAAAGATGCGTCGCCGGTACGAGGACCGTGCGATCAGCCCAAAGTTATTCAGAGTCACCAAGGCAAACGGACCGGACGAGCCGACCGATTGGTTTTGATCTAATAAAAGCGTCCCTTCCATCTCTGGTCGGGACTCTGTTTGCATGTATTAGCTCTAGAATTACCACAGTTATCCAAGTAACGTGGGTACGATCTAAGGAACCATAACTGATTTAATGAGCCATTCGCGGTTTCACCTTAATGCGGCTTGTACTGAGACATGCATGGCTTAATCTTTGAGACAAGCATATGACTACTGGCAGGATCAACCAGGGAGCTGCGTCAACTAGAGCTGAGCAGCCGGCCGCCCGGGAGTGTGTCCCGGGGGCCCGCGCGAACACGCAAGCGTCCGCTCAATTATTCTGCAAACAGGAGGAGGCTGAGCTCCCCTGCACAATACACCTCGAAACCCTCTCAGGTCCCGGCGGCGCGCAGCGCCGTCCTAAGTACTTGGTCGGGTTCGAGAGAGGCGCAATCGCCCGGAGTTTGGCGAGTAGACGCTTTAGGTGCGACCACCCGTGCTCCCAACTGAGCTTGCCGCTGCCGACAGAGGCCCGGGAGCGTGCTGTCGTGGCATTGCCGGCGGGAGACAACACGCGCCACCTACGGTGGCCGGCAGCTCCAACGCCAGCGCCACAGAAGGACAAAAGCCCCACTTGGGTGCCGAAGCGAACTCTCCCAGCACAGCGCACGCGCCAACACGTCCGCACAGCTGCGATACAAACCACCTGCGAGAACCGCAGAGGCGACCGAGCAGCAGACGGCGTCGCGGCGCCGAGCGCCGGGCGGCGGCGCATCCTCAGCGCACACAGTCCTCAATCGGACCAGCACACTGCAGATGTCCACCGCGCTTCGCACCGGGCCCGCGAGGACCTACTTTGGCCGCACGGCGCCGCGTGCAGGGTGCGCCGGCGCGCAGCTGCGCCGCCTGCCGCCTCCGTCGGCCGGCGCGCCTGCCACTGGCCGCCCCCACCAGCCGGCTGTAGCGCGTGCGCCCACGCACCGCGCGGCCAGCACGCCGGGAGGCCCCCCCTCACCGGCCGGGGACGGTCCCACCCAGCCACCGCCGCGTATCGCTTCACACCCACATGCCATTCACGTTCGTGGGCATGGTGGGTATCGCTGAAACAACCGGTTGGTAGCTCAACCGATCGTCGCCATCACTGATTCACCTCTAGCGAGAACAACCGCACCACAACCGTTTACCAGTTGTTCATTTGCGTAACGTCACCAGCAAACGTAGACGTCCATCGCCATTTGCAAATTCAACGATTGTTGCATGCCTGTGTCAGGTGTCACGACACACTATGTCTGCCCACATACACGCAACAACATGTGCACGCTTCGCGAACACGTGGAAGGTGGCCCCCGTACGTATGCGATGTCCATTGCGCGAACGACTGTCAACCGGCCTCTGTCGCATGTCGCAGATGTGGAACGCAGTGCACCATGCTATCACGGTGTGTGAGAAGAGACGACTACGTCTGACAACACGCGCCACTACATCAACAGACGGCTCATGCTGATCGCCATCCACGGCATACCATACTGCAATCCAGCTCTTATAGGGAGACGACACGTAGCTGAGTGCACAATATTTGGACCGTATGGTTCGCCGTTGTTGGCGCAGTCGTGGTACGGTCACACATGTACCACGATGTATCATTCAGTACATGAGGACCAATGTGCAGTACAGTGTGTGATTTGGACGTACAACATCAGCGGACAGTTGACACACGCCGTACCACAACGTAGGCTGTGCTTCGCCATGCAAATGCCAATGAACAACTGCGAAGGGCATTGAGCATGTACGTCCTGCTGCCATCCGCATTACAGTGTATAGCTGCAAGGTGTTTAACATGAAGCGATACTCTGGGGACCAGGCAGTGCGAGTAGCAAACTATATTGCGGGGGTTGCAGTTAGGCAACACCACACTAATTTAACGCGTCGTATGACAATTACAGAGCAGGTTAAGGCCCAACGTGTGTTGGGTTAAGGCCCAACGTGTGTTGGGTTAAGGCCCAACGTGTGTTGGGTTAAGGCCCAACGTGTGTTGGGTTAAGGCCCAACGTGTGTTGGGTTAAGGCCCAACGTGTGTTGGGTTAAGGCCCAACGTGTGTTGGGTTAAGGCCCAACGTGTGTTGGGTTAAGGCCCAACGTGTGTTGGGTTAAGGCCCAACGTGTGTTGGGTTAAGGCCCAACGTGTGTTGGGTTAAGGCCCAACGTGTGTTGGGTTAAGGCCCAACGTGTGTTGGGTTAAGGCCCAACGTGTGTTGGGTTAAGGCCCAACGTGTGTTGGGTTAAGGCCCAACGTGTGTTGGGTTAAGGCCCAACGTGTGTTGGGTTAAGGCCCAACGTGTGTTGGGTTAAGGCCCAACGTGTGTTGGGTTAAGGCGCAACGTGTGTTGGGTTAAGGCGCAACGTGGGTTACGTTAAGGCGCAACGTGGGTTACGTTAAGGCGCAACGTGGGTTACGTTAAGGCGCAACGTGGGTTACGTTAAGGCGCAACGTGGGTTACGTTAAGGCGCAACGTGGGTTACGTTAAGGCGCAACGTGGGTTACGTTAAGGCGCAACGTGGGTTACGTTAAGGCCCAATATAGGTTAGGTTAAGGCCCAATATAGGTTAGGTTAAGGCCCAATATAGGTTAGGTTAAGGCCCAATATAGGTTAGGTTAAGGCCCAATATAGGTTAGGTTAAGGTACAATATAGGTTAGGTTAAGGTACAATATAGGTTAGGTTAAGGTACAATATAGGTTAGGTTAAGGTACAATATGGGTTAGGTTAAGGTACAATATGGGTTAGGTTAAGGCGCAATATGGGTTAGGTTAAGGCGCAATATGGGTTAGGTTAAGGCGCAATATGGGTTAGGTTAAGGCGCAATATGGGTTAGGTTAAGGCGCAATATGGGTTAGGTTAAGGCGCAATATGGGTTAGGTTAAGGCGCAATATGGGTTAGGTTAAGGCGCAATATGGGTTAGGTTAAGGCGCAATATGGGTTAGGTTAAGGTACAATATAGGTTAGGTTAAGGTACAATATAGGTTAGGTTAAGGTACAATATAGGTTAGGTTAAGGTACAATATGGGTTAGGTTAAGGTACAATATAGGTTAGGTTAAGGCACAATATGGGTTAGGTTAAGGCGCAATATGGGTTAGGTTAAGGCGCAATATGGGTTAGGTTAAGGCGCAATATGGGTTAGGTTAAGGCGCAACGTGGGTTACGTTAAGGCGCAACGTGGGTTACGTTAAGGCGCAACGTGGGTTACGTTAAGGCGCAACGTGGGTTACGTTAAGGCGCAACGTGGGTTACGTTAAGGCGCAACGTGGGTTACGTTAAGGCCCAATATAGGTTAGGTTAAGGCCCAATATAGGTTAGGTTAAGGCCCAATATAGGTTAGGTTAAGGCCCAATATAGGTTAGGTTAAGGCCCAATATAGGTTAGGTTAAGGTACAATATAGGTTAGGTTAAGGTACAATATAGGTTAGGTTAAGGTACAATATGGGTTAGGTTAAGGCGCAATATGGGTTAGGTTAAGGCGCAATATGGGTTAGGTTAAGGCGCAATATGGGTTAGGTTAAGGCGCAACGTGGGTTACGTTAAGGCGCAACGTGGGTTACGTTAAGGCGCAACGTGGGTTACGTTAAGGCGCAACGTGGGTTACGTTAAGGCGCAACGTGGGTTACGTTAAGGCGCAACGTGGGTTACGTTAAGGCCCAATATAGGTTAGGTTAAGGCCCAATATAGGTTAGGTTAAGGCCCAATATAGGTTAGGTTAAGGCCCAATATAGGTTAGGTTAAGGTACAATATGGGTTAGGTTAAGGTACAATATAGGTTAGGTTAAGGCGCAACGTGGGTTACGTTAAGGCCCAATATAGGTTAGGTTAAGGCCCAATATAGGTTAGGTTAAGGCCCAATATAGGTTAGGTTAAGGCCCAATATAGGTTAGGTTAAGGCCCAATATAGGTTAGGTTAAGGTACAATATAGGTTAGGTTAAGGTACAATATAGGTTAGGTTAAGGTACAATATGGGTTAGGTTAAGGTACAATATGGGTTAGGTTAAGGTACAATATAGGTTAGGTTAAGGCACAATATGGGTTAGGTTAAGGCGCAATATGGGTTAGGTTAAGGCGCAATATGGGTTAGGTTAAGGCGCAATATGGGTTAGGTTAAGGCGCAATATGGGTTAGGTTAAGGCACAATACGGGTTAGGTTAAGGCACAATACGGGTTAGGTTAAGGCACAATACGGGTTAGGTTAAGGCACACATTGTTGTAAGGAAAGGTGTTTTCGGGGGGGGGGGGGCTGGTTTGTTGATTGTGATTATCGTAAGTAAATGACTGCGGCATCATCTGATTTGCCACGTCAGGGTGCACCTTTGGCTCATAACAGGCGGCGCTCTGATTCCATGCTTGTGGCAGACCTGTGTCTTTCATTCGTGCCATTGTTTGTGTGGTGTGACAGGAGGCAGTATTGTGATGTTGGGTGCACCCCTGTGTAGGACATGTGTGGGTGTTGGTGGCTTAGCTGAGCAATGGTGGTTGTCGGAAGGGTGGGATATTCTGTTTTCCGAGTGGACCTCCCGGTCTGGTTATGATAGTGTGGATTGTCTAATGTGGCAGAGAGGATGCACTGGGTGTTGTTCCATGCTGGTGCTTAGATATTGTCTGTGTGCCTGTTACAGGCAGAGAGTAGTGCGTGATAAGAGTGT
>NW_025725246.1:0-37602 GCF_021461395.2 Schistocerca americana
GTTCTGCGCCTAGTTACGGTATGTCGCCCTAGCAGCACCAGGAAATCGGGTTCAGTGGTGCTCGCGTCGCACTCGGCGTTGAGCGCCTGCAGCGCTATCGCCTTCGGCCTCTGGCGCCAGGAGGGAAGGCGACACATCACGGCGCAAGCAGCGCGTAGCAGAAGGCGGTGGTGGTGTGTCGGTCAGCATGGTTGCTTCCCAAGTAGCTGCTCCGGGTTCGAAGCCCGGACATCGCACGGAAGTTGTCTCCTTTACCCAGGAGAGTGTTTTCAACGGTACGAATGGTTTCCCTTCTCCCCTCGTAGGCTAGTGCGGATTACGATTCACAGCATCGTGTGTCCCCATGTGTCGACTTGTCTCGACTTTGCTCGGCTGACGCAAAAGCTGACGCTTGCAAATGGGCGTATATGTAGAGGACAGGCGCTAGAAACGACTGGGAGAGGCCACATCAACAAACACACAACGGACCCTTTCATTTGACTGTGGCCGCATGTTCGCGCCTTTGCGTACCGAGAGCAAGAGGGGGGTCAGCGTGCTGGACCGTACCATTACCGCACAGCAGCACCAAAAACGAAGGAAAAAGGCAAAACTGAAGAAACCAAGACACGCGGACTTCCCAGTTCGTCCCCAGCCGAGCACTAACCACGGCCAACGCTGCCTAATTTCGGTAATCGGACATGAACCCGTGTCGTTGGCACGGCATACAAGTTGGCGAGAATGTTGCCAGACGTGCGGACGTCTTAGTCCGTGTACAGATCACTTGGGATTTGCCTGGACAGTCTCTCGCGTTGCCTTTTAGGGAAGGAAAATGGAATAGCCCTGAGCCACAACACAACGACCACGGAAACGTCCGTGAGAAGAGCTAAAACTCGGCACGAGAAAAATATGTTCCGCTATTTGTTTTCGGCCGCTCGAGCTATCGGACGTGCGACGCCTGCACTGCTGTCACTGTCGTCTCTAGTAAAATCTCCACGGCGTGTTTGTGCGTAATGTACTTGTTCTATAAGATGAAGGGAGTATGTTAGTTTCAGAATGTTTAAAATGCATTGTCAGATGTGGGGTTCGAACCCACGCTCCCTTACGGGAACCAGAGCTTAAATCTGGCGCCTTAGACCGCTCGGCCAATCTGACGTGCGAGACAAGCGCTCCAGTGACTTCCATCTCTAGCAAGATCTCTGGAGCCTCACTCCGAAACCTCTTTCTTTTTTCGGTAGAATGGAATTATGTGAGTTTAATAATATGTAAGACGCAATGTCAGATGTGGCGTACTAAACGCACCCTCGCTTTCGGGAACCAATGTGGCGCATTGGACCGCTTTCTTCCGTCGCTTCCAGTTTGAACTGTAACTAGCAAAACTGTATTAGTAATAGGAACATTTTCACATTGATGCAAAGAAAACTAGATATTAACGAACGGCGAATAAGACCGTTTCCTAGCAACAGCCACGCTTTGCATTACGCACTCGTGGGAAGCCAATGAAATACTTCATGTGAGGCTCTAACTGTCGGCCTTCACTTTACAATACTTAGGCTCTGCCCCGGTGGTACCGACGCATGCATACTGAAACGCCTTTGGATCGTCAGTGAGTACTTCATATTAGAAATTTCGTGTTCGCCCTGATGCGCATTAAAGGGCCAATTTATCAGAGAAAGTCAGTTCTGCGCCTAGTTACGGTATGTCGCCCTAGCAGCACCAGGAAATCGGGTTCAGTGGTGCTCGCGTCGCACTCGGCGTTGAGCGCCTGCAGCGCTATCGCCTTCGGCCTCTGGCGCCAGGAGGGAGGCGACACATCACGGCGCAAGCAGCGCGTAGCAGAAGGCGGTGGTGGTGTGTCGGTCAGCATGGTTGCTTCCAAGTAGCTGCTCGGGTTCGAAGCCCGGACATCGCACGGAAGTTGTCTCCTTTACCCAGGAGAGTGTTTTCAACGGTACGAATGGTTTCCCTTCTCCCCTCGTAGGCTAGTGCGGATTACGATTCACAGCATCGTGTGTCCCCATGTGTCGACTTGTCTCGACTTTGCTCGGCTGACGCAAAAGCTGACGCTTGCAAATGGCGTATATGTAGAGGACAGGCGCTAGAAACGACTGGGAGAGGCCACATCAAACAAACACACAACGGACCCTTTCATTTGACTGTGGCCGCATGTTCGCGCCTTTGCGTACCGAGAGCAAGAGGGGGGTCAGCGTGCTGGACCGTACCATTACCGCACAGCAGCACCAAAAACGAAGGAAAAAGGCAAAACTGAAGAAACCAAGACACGCGGACTTCCCAGTTCGTCCCCAGCCGAGCACTAACCACGGCCAACGCTGCCTAATTTCGGTAATCGGACATGAACCCGTGTCGTTGGCACGGCATACAAGTTGGCGAGAATGTTGCCAGACGTGCGGACGTCTTAGTCCGTGTACAGATCACTTGGGATTTGCCTGACAGTCTCTCGCGTTGCCTTTTAGGGAAGGAAAATGGAATAGCCCTGAGCCACAACACAACGACCACGGAAACGTCCGTGAGAAGAGCTAAAACTCGGCACGAGAAAAATATGTTCCGCTATTTGTTTTCGGCCGCTCGAGCTATCGGACGTGCGACGCCTGCACTGCTGTCACTGTCGTCTCTAGTAAAATCTCCACGGCGTGTTTGTGCGTAATGTACTTGTTCTATAAGATGAAGGGAGTATGTTAGTTTCAGAATGTTTAAAATGCATTGTCAGATGTGGGGTTCGAACCCACGCTCCCTTACGGGAACCAGAGCTTAAATCTGGCGCCTTAGACCGCTCGGCCAATCTGACGTGCGAGACAAGCGCTCCAGTGACTTCCATCTCTAGCAAGATCTCAGGAGCCTCACTCCGAAACCTCTTTCTTTTTTCGGTAGAATGGAATTATGTGAGTTTAATAATATGTAAGACGCAATGTCAGATGTGGCGTACTAAACGCACCCTCGCTTTCGGGAACCAATGTGGCGCATTGGACCGCTTTCTTCCGTCGCTTCCAGTTTGAACTGTAACTAGCAAAACTGTATTTAGTAATAGGAACATTTTCACATTGATGCAAAGAAAACTAGATATTAACGAACGGCGAATAAGACCGTTTCCTAGCAACAGCCACGCTTTGCATTACGCACTCGTGGGAAGCCAATGAAATACTTCATGTGAGGCTCTAACTGTCGGCCTTCACTTTACAATACTTAGGCTCTGCCCCGGTGGTACCGACGCATGCATACTGAAACGCCTTTGGATCGTCAGTGAGTACTTCATATTAGAAATTTCGTGTTCGCCCTGATGCGCATTAAAGGGCCAATTTATCAGGAGAAAGTCAGTTCTGCGCCTAGTTACGGTATGTCGCCCTAGCAGCACCAGGAAATCGGGTTCAGTGGTGCTCGCGTCGCACTCGGCGTTGAGCGCCTGCAGCGCTATCGCCTTCGGCCTCTGGCGCCAGGAGGGAAGGCGACACATCACGGCGCAAGCAGCGCGTAGCAGAAGGCGGTGGTGGTGTGTCGGTCAGCATGGTTGCTTCCAAGTAGCTGCTCCGGGTTCGAAGCCCGGACATCGCACGGAAGTTGTCTCCTTTACCCAGGAGAGTGTTTTCAACGGTACGAATGGTTTCCCTTCTCCCCTCGTAGGCTAGTGCGGATTACGATTCACAGCATCGTGTGTCCCATGTGTCGACTTGTCTCGACTTTGCTCGGCTGACGCAAAAGCTGACGCTTGCAAATGGGCGTATATGTAGAGGACAGGCGCTAGAAACGACTGGAGAGGCCACATCAACAAACACACAACGACCCTTTCATTTGACTGTGGCCGCATGTTCGCGCCTTTGCGTACCGAGAGCAAGAGGGGGGTCAGCGTGCTGGACCGTACCATTACCGCACAGCAGCACCAAAAACGAAGGAAAAAGCAAAACTGAAGAAACCAAGACACGCGGACTTCCCAGTTCGTCCCCAAGCCGAGCACTAACCACGGCCAACGCTGCCTAATTTCGGTAATCGGACATGAACCCGTGTCGTTGGCACGGCATACAAGTTGGCGAGAATGTTGCCAGACGTGCGGACGTCTTAGTCCGTGTACAGATCACTTGGGATTTGCCTGACAGTCTCTCGCGTTGCCTTTTAGGGAAGGAAAATGGAATAGCCCTGAGCCACAACACAACGACCACGGAAACGTCCGTGAGAAGAGCTAAAACTCGCACGAGAAAAATATGTTCCGCTATTTGTTTTCGGCCGCTCGAGCTATCGGACGTGCGACGCCTGCACTGCTGTCACTGTCGTCTCTAGTAAAAATCTCCACGGCGTGTTTGTGCGTAATGTACTTGTTCTATAAGATGAAGGAGTATGTTAGTTTCAGAATGTTTAAAATGCATTGTCAGATGTGGGGTTCGAACCCACGCTCCCTTACGGGAACCAGAGCTTAAATCTGGCGCCTTAGACCGCTCGGCCAATCTGACGTGCGAGACAAGCGCTCCAGTGACTTCCATCTCTAGCAAGATCTCAGGAGCCTCACTCCGAAACCTCTTTCTTTTTTCGGTAGAATGGAATTATGTGAGTTTAATAATATGTAAGACGCAATGTCAGATGTGGCGTACTAAACGCACCCTCGCTTTCGGGAACCAATGTGGCGCATTGGACCGCTTTCTTCCGTCGCTTCCAGTTTGAACTGTAACTAGCAAAACTGTATTTAGTAATAGGAACATTTTCACATTGATGCAAAGAAAACTAGATATTAACGAACGGCGAATAAGACCGTTTCCTAGCAACAGCACGCTTTGCATTACGCACTCGTGGGAAGCCAATGAAATACTTCATGTGAGGCTCTAACTGTCGGCCTTCACTTTACAATACTTAGGCTCTGCCCCGGTGGTACCGACGCATGCATACTGAAACGCCTTTGGATCGTCAGTGAGTACTTCATATTAGAAATTTCGTGTTCGCCCTGATGCGCATTAAAGGGCCAATTTATCAGAGAAAGTCAGTTCTGCGCCTAGTTACGGTATGTCGCCCTAGCAGCACCAGGAAATCGGTTCAGTGGTGCTCGCGTCGCACTCGGCGTTGAGCGCCTGCAGCGCTATCGCCTTCGGCCTCTGGCGCCAGGAGGGAAGGCGACACATCACGGCGCAAGCAGCGCGTAGCAGAAGGCGGTGGTGGTGTGTCGGTCAGCATGGTTGCTTCCCAAGTAGCTGCTCCGGGTTCGAAGCCCGGACATCGCACGGAAGTTGTCTCCTTTACCCAGAGAGTGTTTTCAACGGTACGAATGGTTTCCCTTCTCCCCTCGTAGGCTAGTGCGGATTACGATTCACAGCATCGTGTGTCCCCATGTGTCGACTTGTCTCGACTTTGCTCGGCTGACGCAAAAGCTGACGCTTGCAAATGGGCGTATATGTAGAGGACAGGCGCTAGAAACGACTGGGAGAGGCCACATCAACAAACACACAACGGACCCTTTCATTTGACTGTGGCCGCATGTTCGCGCCTTTGCGTACCGAGAGCAAGAGGGGGTCAGCGTGCTGGACCGTACCATTACCGCACAGCAGCACCAAAAACGAAGGAAAAAGGCAAAACTGAAGAAACCAAGACACGCGGACTTCCCAGTTCGTCCCCAGCCGAGCACTAACCACGGCCAACGCTGCCTAATTTCGGTAATCGGACATGAACCCGTGTCGTTGGCACGGCATACAAGTTGGCGAGAATGTTGCCAGACGTGCGGACGTCTTAGTCCGTGTACAGATCACTTGGGATTTGCCTGACAGTCTCTCGCGTTGCCTTTTAGGGAAGAAAATGGAATAGCCCTGAGCCACAACACAACGACCACGGAAACGTCCGTGAGAAGAGCTAAAACTCGGCACGAGAAAAATATGTTCCGCTATTTGTTTTCGGCCGCTCGAGCTATCGGACGTGCGACGCCTGCACTGCTGTCACTGTCGTCTCTAGTAAAATCTCCACGGCGTGTTTGTGCGTAATGTACTTGTTCTATAAGATGAAGGGAGTATGTTAGTTTCAGAATGTTTAAAATGCATTGTCAGATGTGGGGTTCGAACCCACGCTCCCTTACGGGAACCAGAGCTTAAATCTGGCGCCTTAGACCGCTCGGCCAATCTGACGTGCGAGACAAGCGCTCCAGTGACTTCCATCTCTAGCAAGATCTCAGGAGCCTCACTCCGAAACCTCTTTCTTTTTTCGGTAGAATGGAATTATGTGAGTTTAATAATATGTAAGGACGCAATGTCAGATGTGGCGTACTAAACGCACCCTCGCTTTCGGGAACCAATGTGGCGCATTGGACCGCTTTCTTCCGTCGCTTCCAGTTTGAACTGTAACTAGCAAAACTGTATTTAGTAATAGGAACATTTTCACATTGATGCAAAGAAAACTAGATATTAACGAACGGCGAATAAGACCGTTTCCTAGCAACAGCCACGCTTTGCATTACGCACTCGTGGGAAGCCAATGAAATACTTCATGTGAGGCTCTAACTGTCGGCCTTCACTTTACAATACTTAGGCTCTGCCCCGGTGGTACCGACGCATGCATACTGAAACGCCTTTGGATCGTCAGTGAGTACTTCATATTAGAAATTTCGTGTTCGCCCTGATGCGCATTAAAGGCCAATTTATCAGAGAAAGTCAGTTCTGCGCCTAGTTACGGTATGTCGCCCTAGCAGCACCAGGAAATCGGGTTCAGTGGTGCTCGCGTCGCACTCGGCGTTGAGCGCCTGCAGCGCTATCGCCTTCGGCCTCTGGCGCCAGGAGGGAAGGCGACACATCACGGCGCAAGCAGCGCGTAGCAGAAGGCGGTGGTGGTGTGTCGGTCAGCATGGTTGCTTCCCAAGTAGCTGCTCCGGGTTCGAAGCCCGGACATCGCACGGAAGTTGTCTCCTTTACCCAGGAGAGTGTTTCAACGGTACGAATGGTTTCCCTTCTCCCCTCGTAGGCTAGTGCGGATTACGATCACAGCATCGTGTGTCCCCCATGTGTCGACTTGTCTCGACTTTGCTCGGCTGACGCAAAAGCTGACGCTTGCAAATGGGCGTATATGTAGAGGACAGGCGCTAGAAACGACTGGGAGAGGCCACATCAACAAACACACAACGGACCCTTTCATTTGACTGTGGCCGCATGTTCGCGCCTTTGCGTACCGAGAGCAAGAGGGGGGTCAGCGTGCTGGACCGTACCATTACCGCACAGCAGCACCAAAAACGAAGGAAAAAGGCAAAACTGAAGAAACCAAGACACGCGGACTTCCCAGTTCGTCCCCAGCCGAGCACTAACCACGGCCAACGCTGCCTAATTTCGGTAATCGGACATGAACCCGTGTCGTTGGCACGGCATACAAGTTGGCGAGAATGTTGCCAGACGTGCGGACGTCTTAGTCCGTGTACAGATCACTTGGGATTTGCCTGACAGTCTCTCGCGTTGCCTTTTAGGGAAGGAAATGGAATAGCCCTGAGCCACAACACAACGACCACGGAAACGTCCGTGAGAAGAGCTAAAACTCGGCACGAGAAAAATATGTTCCGCTATTTGTTTTCGGCCGCTCGAGCTATCGGACGTGCGACGCCTGCACTGCTGTCACTGTCGTCTCTAGTAAAATCTCCACGGCGTGTTTGTGCGTAATGTACTTGTTCTATAAGATGAAGGGAGTATGTTAGTTTCAGAATGTTTAAAATGCATTGTCAGATGTGGGGTTCGAACCCACGCTCCCTTACGGGAACCAGAGCTTAAATCTGGCGCCTTAGACCGCTCGGCCAATCTGACGTGCGAGACAAGCGCTCCAGTGACTTCCATCTCTAGCAAGATCTCAGGAGCCTCACTCCGAAACCTCTTTCTTTTTTCGGTAGAATGGAATTATGTGAGTTTAATAATATGTAAGACGCAATGTCAGATGTGGCGTACTAAACGCACCCTCGCTTTCGGGAACCAATGTGGCGCATTGGACCGCTTTCTTCCGTCGCTTCCAGTTTGAACTGTAACTAGCAAAACTGTATTTAGTAATAGGAACATTTTCACATTGATGCAAAGAAAACTAGATATTAACGAACGGCGAATAAGACCGTTTCCTAGCAACAGCCACGCTTTGCATTACGCACTCGTGGGAAGCCAATGAAATACTTCATGTGAGGCTCTAACTGTCGGCCTTCACTTTACAATACTTAGCTCTGCCCCGGTGGTACCGACGCATGCATACTGAAACGCCTTTGGATCGTCAGTGAGTACTTCATATTAGAAATTTCGTGTTCGCCCTGATGCGCATTAAAGGGCCAATTTATCAGAGAAAGTCAGTTTCTGCGCCTAGTTACGGTATGTCGCCCTAGCAGCACCAGGAAATCGGGTTCAGTGGTGCTCGCGTCGCACTCGGCGTTGAGCGCCTGCAGCGCTATCGCCTTCGGCCTCTGGCGCCAGGAGGGAAGGCGACACATCACGGCGCAAGCAGCGCGTAGCAGAAGGCGGTGGTGGTGTGTCGGTCAGCATGGTTGCTTCCCAAGTAGCTGCTCCGGGTTCGAAGCCCGGACATCGCACGGAAGTTGTCTCCTTTACCCAGGAGAGTGTTTTCAACGGTACGAATGGTTTCCCTTCTCCCCTCGTAGGCTAGTGCGGATTACGATTCACAGCATCGTGTGTCCCCATGTGTCGACTTGTCTCGACTTTGCTCGGCTGACGCAAAAGCTGACGCTTGCAAATGGGCGTATATGTAGAGGACAGGCGCTAGAAACGACTGGGAGAGGCCACATCAACAAACACACAACGGACCCTTTCATTTGACTGTGGCCGCATGTTCGCGCCTTTGCGTACCGAGAGCAAGAGGGGGGTCAGCGTGCTGGACCGTACCATTACCGCACAGCAGCACCAAAAACGAAGGAAAAAGGCAAAACTGAAGAAACCAAGACACGCGGACTTCCCAGTTCGTCCCCAGCCGAGCACTAACCACGGCCAACGCTGCCTAATTTCGGTAATCGGACATGAACCCGTGTCGTTGGCACGGCATACAAGTTGGCGAGAATGTTGCCAGACGTGCGGACGTCTTAGTCCGTGTACAGATCACTTGGGATTTGCCTGACAGTCTCTCGCGTTGCCTTTTAGGGAAGGAAAATGGAATAGCCCTGAGCCACAACACAACGACCACGGAAACGTCCGTGAGAAGAGCTAAAACTCGGCACGAGAAAAATATGTTCCGCTATTTGTTTTCGGCCGCTCGAGCTATCGGACGTGCGACGCCTGCACTGCTGTCACTGTCGTCTCTAGTAAAATCTCCACGGCGTGTTTGTGCGTAATGTACTTGTTCTATAAGATGAAGGGAGTATGTTTTCAGAATGTTTAAAATGCATTGTCAGATGTGGGGTTCGAACCCACGCTCCCTTACGGGAACCAGAGCTTAAATCTGGCGCCTTAGACCGCTCGGCCAATCTGACGTGCGAGACAAGCGCTCCAGTGACTTCCATCTCTAGCAAGATCTCAGGAGCCTCACTCCGAAACCTCTTTCTTTTTTCGGTAGAATGGAATTATGTGAGTTTAATAATATGTAAGACGCAATGTCAGATGTGGCGTACTAAACGCACCCTCGCTTTCGGGAACCAATGTGGCGCATTGGACCGCTTTCTTCCGTCGCTTCCAGTTTGAACTGTAACTAGCAAAACTGTATTTAGTAATAGGAACATTTTCACATTGATGCAAAGAAAACTAGATATTAACGAACGGCGAATAAGACCGTTTCCTAGCAACAGCCACGCTTTGCATTACGCACTCGTGGGAAGCCAATGAAATACTTCATGTGAGGCTCTAACTGTCGGCCTTCACTTTACAATACTTAGGCTCTGCCCCGGTGGTACCGACGCATGCATACTGAAACGCCTTTGGATCGTCAGTGAGTACTTCATATTAGAAATTTCGTGTTCGCCCTGATGCGCATTAAAGGGCCAATTTATCAGAGAAAGTCAGTTCTGCGCCTAGTTACGGTATGGTCGCCCTAGCAGCACCAGGAAATCGGGTTCAGTGGTGCTCGCGTCGCACTCGGCGTTGAGCGCCTGCAGCGCTATCGCCTTCGGCCTCTGGCGCCAGGAGGGAAGGCGACACATCACGGCGCAAGCAGCGCGTAGCAGAAGGCGGTGGTGGTGTGTCGGTCAGCATGGTTGCTTCCCAAGTAGCTGCTCCGGGTTCGAAGCCCGGACATCGCACGGAAGTTGTCTCCTTTACCCAGGAGAGTGTTTTCAACGGTACGAATGGTTTCCCTTCTCCCCTCGTAGGCTAGTGCGGATTACGATTCACAGCATCGTGTGTCCCCATGTGTCGACTTGTCTCGACTTTGCTCGGCTGACGCAAAAGCTGACGCTTGCAAATGGGCGTATATGTAGAGGACAGGCGCTAGAAACGACTGGGAGAGGCCACATCAACAAACACACAACGGACCCTTTCATTTGACTGTGGCCGCATGTTCGCGCCTTTGCGTACCGAGAGCAAGAGGGGGGTCAGCGTGCTGGACCGTACCATTACCGCACAGCAGCACCAAAAACGAAGGAAAAAGGCAAAACTGAAGAAACCAAGACACGCGGACTTCCCAGTTCGTCCCCAGCCGAGCACTAACCACGGCCAACGCTGCCTAATTTCGGTAATCGGACATGAACCCGTGTCGTTGGCACGGCATACAAGTTGGCGAGAATGTTGCCAGACGTGCGGACGTCTTAGTCCGTGTACAGATCACTTGGGATTTGCCTGACAGTCTCTCGCGTTGCCTTTTAGGGAAGGAAAATGGAATAGCCCTGAGCCACAACACAACGACCACGGAAACGTCCGTGAGAAGAGCTAAAACTCGGCACGAGAAAAATATGTTCCGCTATTTGTTTTCGGCCGCTCGAGCTATCGGACGTGCGACGCCTGCACTGCTGTCACTGTCGTCTCTAGTAAAATCTCCACGGCGTGTTTGTGCGTAATGTACTTGTTCTATAAGATGAAGGGAGTATGTTAGTTTCAGAATGTTTAAAATGCATTGTCAGATGTGGGGTTCGAACCCACGCTCCCTTACGGGAACCAGAGCTTAAATCTGGCGCCTTAGACCGCTCGGCCAATCTGACGTGCGAGACAAGCGCTCCAGTGACTTCCATCTCTAGCAAGATCTCAGGAGCCTCACTCCGAAACCTCTTTCTTTTTTCGGTAGAATGGAATTATGTGAGTTTAATAATATGTAAGACGCAATGTCAGATGTGGCGTACTAAACGCACCCTCGCTTTCGGGAACCAATGTGGCGCATTGGACCGCTTTCTTCCGTCGCTTCCAGTTTGAACTGTAACTAGCAAAACTGTATTTAGTAATAGGAACATTTTCACATTGATGCAAAGAAAACTAGATATTAACGAACGGCGAATAAGACCGTTTCCTAGCAACAGCCACGCTTTGCATTACGCACTCGTGGGAAGCCAATGAAATACTTCATGTGAGGCTCTAACTGTCGGCCTTCACTTTACAATACTTAGGCTCTGCCCCGGTGGTACCGACGCATGCATACTGAAACGCCTTTGGATCGTCAGTGAGTACTTCATATTAGAAATTTCGTGTTCGCCCTGATGCGCATTAAAGGGCCAATTTATCAGAGAAAGTCAGTTCTGCGCCTAGTTACGGTATGTCGCCCTAGCAGCACCAGGAAATCGGGTTCAGTGGTGCTCGCGTCGCACTCGGCGTTGAGCGCCTGCAGCGCTATCGCCTTCGGCCTCTGGCGCCAGGAGGGAAGGCGACACATCACGGCGCAAGCAGCGCGTAGCAGAAGGCGGTGGTGGTGTGTCGGTCAGCATGGTTGCTTCCCAAGTAGCTGCTCCGGGTTCGAAGCCCGGACATCGCACGGAAGTTGTCTCCTTTACCCAGGAGAGTGTTTTCAACGGTACGAATGGTTTCCCTTCTCCCCTCGTAGGCTAGTGCGGATTACGATTCACAGCATCGTGTGTCCCCATGTGTCGACTTGTCTCGACTTTGCTCGGCTGACGCAAAAGCTGACGCTTGCAAATGGGCGTATATGTAGAGGACAGGCGCTAGAAACGACTGGGAGAGGCCACATCAACAAACACACAACGGACCCTTTCATTTGACTGTGGCCGCATGTTCGCGCCTTTGCGTACCGAGAGCAAGAGGGGGGTCAGCGTGCTGGACCGTACCATTACCGCACAGCAGCACCAAAAACGAAGGAAAAAGGCAAAACTGAAGAAACCAAGACACGCGGACTTCCCAGTTCGTCCCCAGCCGAGCACTAACCACGGCCAACGCTGCCTAATTTCGGTAATCGGACATGAACCCGTGTCGTTGGCACGGCATACAAGTTGGCGAGAATGTTGCCAGACGTGCGGACGTCTTAGTCCGTGTACAGATCACTTGGGATTTGCCTGACAGTCTCTCGCGTTGCCTTTTAGGGAAGGAAAATGGAATAGCCCTGAGCCACAACACAACGACCACGGAAACGTCCGTGAGAAGAGCTAAAACTCGGCACGAGAAAAATATGTTCCGCTATTTGTTTTCGGCCGCTCGAGCTATCGGACGTGCGACGCCTGCACTGCTGTCACTGTCGTCTCTAGTAAAATCTCCACGGCGTGTTTGTGCGTAATGTACTTGTTCTATAAGATGAAGGGAGTATGTTAGTTTCAGAATGTTTAAAATGCATTGTCAGATGTGGGGTTCGAACCCACGCTCCCTTACGGGAACCAGAGCTTAAATCTGGCGCCTTAGACCGCTCGGCCAATCTGACGTGCGAGACAAGCGCTCCAGTGACTTCCATCTCTAGCAAGATCTCAGGAGCCTCACTCCGAAACCTCTTTCTTTTTTCGGTAGAATGGAATTATGTGAGTTTAATAATATGTAAGACGCAATGTCAGATGTGGCGTACTAAACGCACCCTCGCTTTCGGGAACCAATGTGGCGCATTGGACCGCTTTCTTCCGTCGCTTCCAGTTTGAACTGTAACTAGCAAAACTGTATTTAGTAATAGGAACATTTTCACATTGATGCAAAGAAAACTAGATATTAACGAACGGCGAATAAGACCGTTTCCTAGCAACAGCCACGCTTTGCATTACGCACTCGTGGGAAGCCAATGAAATACTTCATGTGAGGCTCTAACTGTCGGCCTTCACTTTACAATACTTAGGCTCTGCCCCGGTGGTACCGACGCATGCATACTGAAACGCCTTTGGATCGTCAGTGAGTACTTCATATTAGAAATTTCGTGTTCGCCCTGATGCGCATTAAAGGGCCAATTTATCAGAGAAAGTCAGTTCTGCGCCTAGTTACGGTATGTCGCCCTAGCAGCACCAGGAAATCGGGTTCAGTGGTGCTCGCGTCGCACTCGGCGTTGAGCGCCTGCAGCGCTATCGCCTTCGGCCTCTGGCGCCAGGAGGGAAGGCGACACATCACGGCGCAAGCAGCGCGTAGCAGAAGGCGGTGGTGGTGTGTCGGTCAGCATGGTTGCTTCCCAAGTAGCTGCTCCGGGTTCGAAGCCCGGACATCGCACGGAAGTTGTCTCCTTTACCCAGGAGAGTGTTTTCAACGGTACGAATGGTTTCCCTTCTCCCCTCGTAGGCTAGTGCGGATTACGATTCACAGCATCGTGTGTCCCCATGTGTCGACTTGTCTCGACTTTGCTCGGCTGACGCAAAAGCTGACGCTTGCAAATGGGCGTATATGTAGAGGACAGGCGCTAGAAACGACTGGGAGAGGCCACATCAACAAACACACAACGGACCCTTTCATTTGACTGTGGCCGCATGTTCGCGCCTTTGCGTACCGAGAGCAAGAGGGGGGTCAGCGTGCTGGACCGTACCATTACCGCACAGCAGCACCAAAAACGAAGGAAAAAGGCAAAACTGAAGAAACCAAGACACGCGGACTTCCCAGTTCGTCCCCAGCCGAGCACTAACCACGGCCAACGCTGCCTAATTTCGGTAATCGGACATGAACCCGTGTCGTTGGCACGGCATACAAGTTGGCGAGAATGTTGCCAGACGTGCGGACGTCTTAGTCCGTGTACAGATCACTTGGGATTTGCCTGACAGTCTCTCGCGTTGCCTTTTAGGGAAGGAAAATGGAATAGCCCTGAGCCACAACACAACGACCACGGAAACGTCCGTGAGAAGAGCTAAAACTCGGCACGAGAAAAATATGTTCCGCTATTTGTTTTCGGCCGCTCGAGCTATCGGACGTGCGACGCCTGCACTGCTGTCACTGTCGTCTCTAGTAAAATCTCCACGGCGTGTTTGTGCGTAATGTACTTGTTCTATAAGATGAAGGGAGTATGTTAGTTTCAGAATGTTTAAAATGCATTGTCAGATGTGGGGTTCGAACCCACGCTCCCTTACGGGAACCAGAGCTTAAATCTGGCGCCTTAGACCGCTCGGCCAATCTGACGTGCGAGACAAGCGCTCCAGTGACTTCCATCTCTAGCAAGATCTCAGGAGCCTCACTCCGAAACCTCTTTCTTTTTTCGGTAGAATGGAATTATGTGAGTTTAATAATATGTAAGACGCAATGTCAGATGTGGCGTACTAAACGCACCCTCGCTTTCGGGAACCAATGTGGCGCATTGGACCGCTTTCTTCCGTCGCTTCCAGTTTGAACTGTAACTAGCAAAACTGTATTTAGTAATAGGAACATTTTCACATTGATGCAAAGAAAACTAGATATTAACGAACGGCGAATAAGACCGTTTCCTAGCAACAGCCACGCTTTGCATTACGCACTCGTGGGAAGCCAATGAAATACTTCATGTGAGGCTCTAACTGTCGGCCTTCACTTTACAATACTTAGGCTCTGCCCCGGTGGTACCGACGCATGCATACTGAAACGCCTTTGGATCGTCAGTGAGTACTTCATATTAGAAATTTCGTGTTCGCCCTGATGCGCATTAAAGGGCCAATTTATCAGAGAAAGTCAGTTCTGCGCCTAGTTACGGTATGTCGCCCTAGCAGCACCAGGAAATCGGGTTCAGTGGTGCTCGCGTCGCACTCGGCGTTGAGCGCCTGCAGCGCTATCGCCTTCGGCCTCTGGCGCCAGGAGGGAAGGCGACACATCACGGCGCAAGCAGCGCGTAGCAGAAGGCGGTGGTGGTGTGTCGGTCAGCATGGTTGCTTCCCAAGTAGCTGCTCCGGGTTCGAAGCCCGGACATCGCACGGAAGTTGTCTCCTTTACCCAGGAGAGTGTTTTCAACGGTACGAATGGTTTCCCTTCTCCCCTCGTAGGCTAGTGCGGATTACGATTCACAGCATCGTGTGTCCCCATGTGTCGACTTGTATCGACTTTGCTCGGCTGACGCAAAAGCTGACGCTTGCAAATGGGCGTATATGTAGAGGACAGGCGCTAGAAACGACTGGGAGAGGCCACATCAACAAACACACAACGGACCCTTTCATTTGACTGTGGCCGCATGTTCGCGCCTTTGCGTACCGAGAGCAAGAGGGGGGTCAGCGTGCTGGACCGTACCATTACCGCACAGCAGCACCAAAAACGAAGGAAAAAGGCAAAACTGAAGAAACCAAGACACGCGGACTTCCCAGTTCGTCCCCAGCCGAGCACTAACCACGGCCAACGCTGCCTAATTTCGGTAATCGGACATGAACCCGTGTCGTTGGCACGGCATACAAGTTGGCGAGAATGTTGCCAGACGTGCGGACGTCTTAGTCCGTGTACAGATCACTTGGGATTTGCCTGACAGTCTCTCGCGTTGCCTTTTAGGGAAGGAAAATGGAATAGCCCTGAGCCACAACACAACGACCACGGAAACGTCCGTGAGAAGAGCTAAAACTCGGCACGAGAAAAATATGTTCCGCTATTTGTTTTCGGCCGCTCGAGCTATCGGACGTGCGACGCCTGCACTGCTGTCACTGTCGTCTCTAGTAAAATCTCCACGGCGTGTTTGTGCGTAATGTACTTGTTCTATAAGATGAAGGGAGTATGTTAGTTTCAGAATGTTTAAAATGCATTGTCAGATGTGGGGTTCGAACCCACGCTCCCTTACGGGAACCAGAGCTTAAATCTGGCGCCTTAGACCGCTCGGCCAATCTGACGTGCGAGACAAGCGCTCCAGTGACTTCCATCTCTAGCAAGATCTCAGGAGCCTCACTCCGAAACCTCTTTCTTTTTTCGGTAGAATGGAATTATGTGAGTTTAATAATATGTAAGACGCAATGTCAGATGTGGCGTACTAAACGCACCCTCGCTTTCGGGAACCAATGTGGCGCATTGGACCGCTTTCTTCCGTCGCTTCCAGTTTGAACTGTAACTAGCAAAACTGTATTTAGTAATAGGAACATTTTCACATTGATGCAAAGAAAACTAGATATTAACGAACGGCGAATAAGACCGTTTCCTAGCAACAGCCACGCTTTGCATTACGCACTCGTGGGAAGCCAATGAAATACTTCATGTGAGGCTCTAACTGTCGGCCTTCACTTTACAATACTTAGGCTCTGCCCCGGTGGTACCGACGCATGCATACTGAAACGCCTTTGGATCGTCAGTGAGTACTTCATATTAGAAATTTCGTGTTCGCCCTGATGCGCATTAAAGGGCCAATTTATCAGAGAAAGTCAGTTCTGCGCCTAGTTACGGTATGTCGCCCTAGCAGCACCAGGAAATCGGGTTCAGTGGTGCTCGCGTCGCACTCGGCGTTGAGCGCCTGCAGCGCTATCGCCTTCGGCCTCTGGCGCCAGGAGGGAAGGCGACACATCACGGCGCAAGCAGCGCGTAGCAGAAGGCGGTGGTGGTGTGTCGGTCAGCATGGTTGCTTCCCAAGTAGCTGCTCCGGGTTCGAAGCCCGGACATCGCACGGAAGTTGTCTCCTTTACCCAGGAGAGTGTTTTCAACGGTACGAATGGTTTCCCTTCTCCCCTCGTAGGCTAGTGCGGATTACGATTCACAGCATCGTGTGTCCCCATGTGTCGACTTGTCTCGACTTTGCTCGGCTGACGCAAAAGCTGACGCTTGCAAATGGGCGTATATGTAGAGGACAGGCGCTAGAAACGACTGGGAGAGGCCACATCAACAAACACACAACGGACCCTTTCATTTGACTGTGGCCGCATGTTCGCGCCTTTGCGTACCGAGAGCAAGAGGGGGGTCAGCGTGCTGGACCGTACCATTACCGCACAGCAGCACCAAAAACGAAGGAAAAAGGCAAAACTGAAGAAACCAAGACACGCGGACTTCCCAGTTCGTCCCCAGCCGAGCACTAACCACGGCCAACGCTGCCTAATTTCGGTAATCGGACATGAACCCGTGTCGTTGGCACGGCATACAAGTTGGCGAGAATGTTGCCAGACGTGCGGACGTCTTAGTCCGTGTACAGATCACTTGGGATTTGCCTGACAGTCTCTCGCGTTGCCTTTTAGGGAAGGAAAATGGAATAGCCCTGAGCCACAACACAACGACCACGGAAACGTCCGTGAGAAGAGCTAAAACTCGGCACGAGAAAAATATGTTCCGCTATTTGTTTTCGGCCGCTCGAGCTATCGGACGTGCGACGCCTGCACTGCTGTCACTGTCGTCTCTAGTAAAATCTCCACGCCGTGTTTGTGCGTAATGTACTTGTTCTATAAGATGAAGGGAGTATGTTAGTTTCAGAATGTTTAAAATGCATTGTCAGATGTGGGGTTCGAACCCACGCTCCCTTACGGGAACCAGAGCTTAAATCTGGCGCCTTAGACCGCTCGGCCAATCTGACGTGCGAGACAAGCGCTCCAGTGACTTCCATCTCTAGCAAGATCTCAGGAGCCTCACTCCGAAACCTCTTTCTTTTTTCGGTAGAATGGAATTATGTGAGTTTAATAATATGTAAGACGCAATGTCAGATGTGGCGTACTAAACGCACCCTCGCTTTCGGGAACCAATGTGGCGCATTGGACCGCTTTCTTCCGTCGCTTCCAGTTTGAACTGTAACTAGCAAAACTGTATTTAGTAATAGGAACATTTTCACATTGATGCAAAGAAAACTAGATATTAACGAACGGCGAATAAGACCGTTTCCTAGCAACAGCCACGCTTTGCATTACGCACTCGTGGGAAGCCAATGAAATACTTCATGTGAGGCTCTAACTGTCGGCCTTCACTTTACAATACTTAGGCTCTGCCCCGGTGGTACCGACGCATGCATACTGAAACGCCTTTGGATCGTCAGTGAGTACTTCATATTAGAAATTTCGTGTTCGCCCTGATGCGCATTAAAGGGCCAATTTATCAGAGAAAGTCAGTTCTGCGCCTAGTTACGGTATGTCGCCCTAGCAGCACCAGGAAATCGGGTTCAGTGGTGCTCGCGTCGCACTCGGCGTTGAGCGCCTGCAGCGCTATCGCCTTCGGCCTCTGGCGCCAGGAGGGAAGGCGACACATCACGGCGCAAGCAGCGCGTAGCAGAAGGCGGTGGTGGTGTGTCGGTCAGCATGGTTGCTTCCCAAGTAGCTGCTCCGGGTTCGAAGCCCGGACATCGCACGGAAGTTGTCTCCTTTACCCAGGAGAGTGTTTTCAACGGTACGAATGGTTTCCCTTCTCCCCTCGTAGGCTAGTGCGGATTACGATTCACAGCATCGTGTGTCCCCATGTGTCGACTTGTCTCGACTTTGCTCGGCTGACGCAAAAGCTGACGCTTGCAAATGGGCGTATATGTAGAGGACAGGCGCTAGAAACGACTGGGAGAGGCCACATCAACAAACACACAACGGACCCTTTCATTTGACTGTGGCCGCATGTTCGCGCCTTTGCGTACCGAGAGCAAGAGGGGGGTCAGCGTGCTGGACCGTACCATTACCGCACAGCAGCACCAAAAACGAAGGAAAAAGGCAAAACTGAAGAAACCAAGACACGCGGACTTCCCAGTTCGTCCCCAGCCGAGCACTAACCACGGCCAACGCTGCCTAATTTCGGTAATCGGACATGAACCCGTGTCGTTGGCACGGCATACAAGTTGGCGAGAATGTTGCCAGACGTGCGGACGTCTTAGTCCGTGTACAGATCACTTGGGATTTGCCTGACAGTCTCTCGCGTTGCCTTTTAGGGAAGGAAAATGGAATAGCCCTGAGCCACAACACAACGACCACGGAAACGTCCGTGAGAAGAGCTAAAACTCGGCACGAGAAAAATATGTTCCGCTATTTGTTTTCGGCCGCTCGAGCTATCGGACGTGCGACGCCTGCACTGCTGTCACTGTCGTCTCTAGTAAAATCTCCACGGCGTGTTTGTGCGTAATGTACTTGTTCTATAAGATGAAGGGAGTATGTTAGTTTCAGAATGTTTAAAATGCATTGTCAGATGTGGGGTTCGAACCCACGCTCCCTTACGGGAACCAGAGCTTAAATCTGGCGCCTTAGACCGCTCGGCCAATCTGACGTGCGAGACAAGCGCTCCAGTGACTTCCATCTCTAGCAAGATCTCAGGAGCCTCACTCCGAAACCTCTTTCTTTTTTCGGTAGAATGGAATTATGTGAGTTTAATAATATGTAAGACGCAATGTCAGATGTGGCGTACTAAACGCACCCTCGCTTTCGGGAACCAATGTGGCGCATTGGACCGCTTTCTTCCGTCGCTTCCAGTTTGAACTGTAACTAGCAAAACTGTATTTAGTAATAGGAACATTTTCACATTGATGCAAAGAAAACTAGATATTAACGAACGGCGAATAAGACCGTTTCCTAGCAACAGCCACGCTTTGCATTACGCACTCGTGGGAAGCCAATGAAATACTTCATGTGAGGCTCTAACTGTCGGCCTTCACTTTACAATACTTAGGCTCTGCCCCGGTGGTACCGACGCATGCATACTGAAACGCCTTTGGATCGTCAGTGAGTACTTCATATTAGAAATTTCGTGTTCGCCCTGATGCGCATTAAAGGGCCAATTTATCAGAGAAAGTCAGTTCTGCGCCTAGTTACGGTATGTCGCCCTAGCAGCACCAGGAAATCGGGTTCAGTGGTGCTCGCGTCGCACTCGGCGTTGAGCGCCTGCAGCGCTATCGCCTTCGGCCTCTGGCGCCAGGAGGGAAGGCGACACATCACGGCGCAAGCAGCGCGTAGCAGAAGGCGGTGGTGGTGTGTCGGTCAGCATGGTTGCTTCCCAAGTAGCTGCTCCGGGTTCGAAGCCCGGACATCGCACGGAAGTTGTCTCCTTTACCCAGGAGAGTGTTTTCAACGGTACGAATGGTTTCCCTTCTCCCCTCGTAGGCTAGTGCGGATTACGATTCACAGCATCGTGTGTCCCCATGTGTCGACTTGTCTCGACTTTGCTCGGCTGACGCAAAAGCTGACGCTTGCAAATGGGCGTATATGTAGAGGACAGGCGCTAGAAACGACTGGGAGAGGCCACATCAACAAACACACAACGGACCCTTTCATTTGACTGTGGCCGCATGTTCGCGCCTTTGCGTACCGAGAGCAAGAGGGGGGTCAGCGTGCTGGACCGTACCATTACCGCACAGCAGCACCAAAAACGAAGGAAAAAGGCAAAACTGAAGAAACCAAGACACGCGGACTTCCTAGTTCGTCCCCAGCCGAGCACTAACCACGGCCAACGCTGCCTAATTTCGGTAATCGGACATGAACCCGTGTCGTTGGCACGGCATACAAGTTGGCGAGAATGTTGCCAGACGTGCGGACGTCTTAGTCCGTGTACAGATCACTTGGGATTTGCCTGACAGTCTCTCGCGTTGCCTTTTAGGGAAGGAAAATGGAATAGCCCTGAGCCACAACACAACGACCACGGAAACGTCCGTGAGAAGAGCTAAAACTCGGCACGAGAAAAATATGTTCCGCTATTTGTTTTCGGCCGCTCGAGCTATCGGACGTGCGACGCCTGCACTGCTGTCACTGTCGTCTCTAGTAAAATCTCCACGGCGTGTTTGTGCGTAATGTACTTGTTCTATAAGATGAAGGGAGTATGTTAGTTTCAGAATGTTTAAAATGCATTGTCAGATGTGGGGTTCGAACCCACGCTCCCTTACGGGAACCAGAGCTTAAATCTGGCGCCTTAGACCGCTCGGCCAATCTGACGTGCGAGACAAGCGCTCCAGTGACTTCCATCTCTAGCAAGATCTCAGGAGCCTCACTCCGAAACCTCTTTCTTTTTTCGGTAGAATGGAATTATGTGAGTTTAATAATATGTAAGACGCAATGTCAGATGTGGCGTACTAAACGCACCCTCGCTTTCGGGAACCAATGTGGCGCATTGGACCGCTTTCTTCCGTCGCTTCCAGTTTGAACTGTAACTAGCAAAACTGTATTTAGTAATAGGAACATTTTCACATTGATGCAAAGAAAACTAGATATTAACGAACGGCGAATAAGACCGTTTCCTAGCAACAGCCACGCTTTGCATTACGCACTCGTGGGAAGCCAATGAAATACTTCATGTGAGGCTCTAACTGTCGGCCTTCACTTTACAATACTTAGGCTCTGCCCCGGTGGTACCGACGCATGCATACTGAAACGCCTTTGGATCGTCAGTGAGTACTTCATATTAGAAATTTCGTGTTCGCCCTGATGCGCATTAAAGGGCCAATTTATCAGAGAAAGTCAGTTCTGCGCCTAGTTACGGTATGTCGCCCTAGCAGCACCAGGAAATCGGGTTCAGTGGTGCTCGCGTCGCACTCGGCGTTGAGCGCCTGCAGCGCTATCGCCTTCGGCCTCTGGCGCCAGGAGGGAAGGCGACACATCACGGCGCAAGCAGCGCGTAGCAGAAGGCGGTGGTGGTGTGTCGGTCAGCATGGTTGCTTCCCAAGTAGCTGCTCCGGGTTCGAAGCCCGGACATCGCACGGAAGTTGTCTCCTTTACCCAGGAGAGTGTTTTCAACGGTACGAATGGTTTCCCTTCTCCCCTCGTAGGCTAGTGCGGATTACGATTCACAGCATCGTGTGTCCCCATGTGTCGACTTGTCTCGACTTTGCTCGGCTGACGCAAAAGCTGACGCTTGCAAATGGGCGTATATGTAGAGGACAGGCGCTAGAAACGACTGGGAGAGGCCACATCAACAAACACACAACGGACCCTTTCATTTGACTGTGGCCGCATGTTCGCGCCTTTGCGTACCGAGAGCAAGAGGGGGGTCAGCGTGCTGGACCGTACCATTACCGCACAGCAGCACCAAAAACGAAGGAAAAAGGCAAAACTGAAGAAACCAAGACACGCGGACTTCCCAGTTCGTCCCCAGCCGAGCACTAACCACGGCCAACGCTGCCTAATTTCGGTAATCGGACATGAACCCGTGTCGTTGGCACGGCATACAAGTTGGCGAGAATGTTGCCAGACGTGCGGACGTCTTAGTCCGTGTACAGATCACTTGGGATTTGCCTGACAGTCTCTCGCGTTGCCTTTTAGGGAAGGAAAATGGAATAGCCCTGAGCCACAACACAACGACCACGGAAACGTCCGTGAGAAGAGCTAAAACTCGGCACGAGAAAAATATGTTCCGCTATTTGTTTTCGGCCGCTCGAGCTATCGGACGTGCGACGCCTGCACTGCTGTCACTGTCGTCTCTAGTAAAATCTCCACGGCGTGTTTGTGCGTAATGTACTTGTTCTATAAGATGAAGGGAGTATGTTAGTTTCAGAATGTTTAAAATGCATTGTCAGATGTGGGGTTCGAACCCACGCTCCCTTACGGGAACCAGAGCTTAAATCTGGCGCCTTAGACCGCTCGGCCAATCTGACGTGCGAGACAAGCGCTCCAGTGACTTCCATCTCTAGCAAGATCTCAGGAGCCTCACTCCGAAACCTCTTTCTTTTTTCGGTAGAATGGAATTATGTGAGTTTAATAATATGTAAGACGCAATGTCAGATGTGGCGTACTAAACGCACCCTCGCTTTCGGGAACCAATGTGGCGCATTGGACCGCTTTCTTCCGTCGCTTCCAGTTTGAACTGTAACTAGCAAAACTGTATTTAGTAATAGGAACATTTTCACATTGATGCAAAGAAAACTAGATATTAACGAACGGCGAATAAGACCGTTTCCTAGCAACAGCCACGCTTTGCATTACGCACTCGTGGGAAGCCAATGAAATACTTCATGTGAGGCTCTAACTGTCGGCCTTCACTTTACAATACTTAGGCTCTGCCCCGGTGGTACCGACGCATGCATACTGAAACGCCTTTGGATCGTCAGTGAGTACTTCATATTAGAAATTTCGTGTTCGCCCTGATGCGCATTAAAGGGCCAATTTATCAGAGAAAGTCAGTTCTGCGCCTAGTTACGGTATGTCGCCCTAGCAGCACCAGGAAATCGGGTTCAGTGGTGCTCGCGTCGCACTCGGCGTTGAGCGCCTGCAGCGCTATCGCCTTCGGCCTCTGGCGCCAGGAGGGAAGGCGACACATCACGGCGCAAGCAGCGCGTAGCAGAAGGCGGTGGTGGTGTGTCGGTCAGCATGGTTGCTTCCCAAGTAGCTGCTCCGGGTTCGAAGCCCGGACATCGCACGGAAGTTGTCTCCTTTACCCAGGAGAGTGTTTTCAACGGTACGAATGGTTTCCCTTCTCCCCTCGTAGGCTAGTGCGGATTACGATTCACAGCATCGTGTGTCCCCATGTGTCGACTTGTCTCGACTTTGCTCGGCTGACGCAAAAGCTGACGCTTGCAAATGGGCGTATATGTAGAGGACAGGCGCTAGAAACGACTGGGAGAGGCCACATCAACAAACACACAACGGACCCTTTCATTTGACTGTGGCCGCATGTTCGCGCCTTTGCGTACCGAGAGCAAGAGGGGGGTCAGCGTGCTGGACCGTACCATTACCGCACAGCAGCACCAAAAACGAAGGAAAAAGGCAAAACTGAAGAAACCAAGACACGCGGACTTCCCAGTTCGTCCCCAGCCGAGCACTAACCACGGCCAACGCTGCCTAATTTCGGTAATCGGACATGAACCCGTGTCGTTGGCACGGCATACAAGTTGGCGAGAATGTTGCCAGACGTGCGGACGTCTTAGTCCGTGTACAGATCACTTGGGATTTGCCTGACAGTCTCTCGCGTTGCCTTTTAGGGAAGGAAAATGGAATAGCCCTGAGCCACAACACAACGACCACGGAAACGTCCGTGAGAAGAGCTAAAACTCGGCACGAGAAAAATATGTTCCGCTATTTGTTTTCGGCCGCTCGAGCTATCGGACGTGCGACGCCTGCACTGCTGTCACTGTCGTCTCTAGTAAAATCTCCACGGCGTGTTTGTGCGTAATGTACTTGTTCTATAAGATGAAGGGAGTATGTTAGTTTCAGAATGTTTAAAATGCATTGTCAGATGTGGGGTTCGAACCCACGCTCCCTTACGGGAACCAGAGCTTAAATCTGGCGCCTTAGACCGCTCGGCCAATCTGACGTGCGAGACAAGCGCTCCAGTGACTTCCATCTCTAGCAAGATCTCAGGAGCCTCACTCCGAAACCTCTTTCTTTTTTCGGTAGAATGGAATTATGTGAGTTTAATAATATGTAAGACGCAATGTCAGATGTGGCGTACTAAACGCACCCTCGCTTTCGGGAACCAATGTGGCGCATTGGACCGCTTTCTTCCGTCGCTTCCAGTTTGAACTGTAACTAGCAAAACTGTATTTAGTAATAGGAACATTTTCACATTGATGCAAAGAAAACTAGATATTAACGAACGGCGAATAAGACCGTTTCCTAGCAACAGCCACGCTTTGCATTACGCACTCGTGGGAAGCCAATGAAATACTTCATGTGAGGCTCTAACTGTCGGCCTTCACTTTACAATACTTAGGCTCTGCCCCGGTGGTACCGACGCATGCATACTGAAACGCCTTTGGATCGTCAGTGAGTACTTCATATTAGAAATTTCGTGTTCGCCCTGATGCGCATTAAAGGGCCAATTTATCAGAGAAAGTCAGTTCTGCGCCTAGTTACGGTATGTCGCCCTAGCAGCACCAGGAAATCGGGTTCAGTGGTGCTCGCGTCGCACTCGGCGTTGAGCGCCTGCAGCGCTATCGCCTTCGGCCTCTGGCGCCAGGAGGGAAGGCGACACATCACGGCGCAAGCAGCGCGTAGCAGAAGGCGGTGGTGGTGTGTCGGTCAGCATGGTTGCTTCCCAAGTAGCTGCTCCGGGTTCGAAGCCCGGACATCGCACGGAAGTTGTCTCCTTTACCCAGGAGAGTGTTTTCAACGGTACGAATGGTTTCCCTTCTCCCCTCGTAGGCTAGTGCGGATTACGATTCACAGCATCGTGTGTCCCCATGCGTCGACTTGTCTCGACTTTGCTCGGCTGACGCGAAAGCTGACGCTTGCAAATGGGCGTATATGTAGAGGACAGGCGCTAGAAACGACTGGGAGAGGCCACATCAACAAACACACAACGGACCCTTTCATTTGACTGTGGCCGCATGTTCGCGCCTTTGCGTACCGAGAGCAAGAGGGGGGTCAGCGTGCTGGACCGTACCATTACCGCACAGCAGCACCAAAAACGAAGGAAAAAGGCAAAACTGAAGAAACCAAGACACGCGGACTTCCCAGTTCGTCCCCAGCCGAGCACTAACCACGGCCAACGCTGCCTAATTTCGGTAATCGGACATGAACCCGTGTCGTTGGCACGGCATACAAGTTGGCGAGAATGTTGCCAGACGTGCGGACGTCTTAGTCCGTGTACAGATCACTTGGGATTTGCCTGACAGTCTCTCGCGTTGCCTTTTAGGGAAGGAAAATGGAATAGCCCTGAGCCACAACACAACGACCACGGAAACGTCCGTGAGAAGAGCTAAAACTCGGCACGAGAAAAATATGTTCCGCTATTTGTTTTCGGCCGCTCGAGCTATCGGACGTGCGACGCCTGCACTGCTGTCACTGTCGTCTCTAGTAAAATCTCCACGGCGTGTTTGTGCGTAATGTACTTGTTCTATAAGATGAAGGGAGTATGTTAGTTTCAGAATGTTTAAAATGCATTGTCAGATGTGGGGTTCGAACCCACGCTCCCTTACGGGAACCAGAGCTTAAATCTGGCGCCTTAGACCGCTCGGCCAATCTGACGTGCGAGACAAGCGCTCCAGTGACTTCCATCTCTAGCAAGATCTCAGGAGCCTCACTCCGAAACCTCTTTCTTTTTTCGGTAGAATGGAATTATGTGAGTTTAATAATATGTAAGACGCAATGTCAGATGTGGCGTACTAAACGCACCCTCGCTTTCGGGAACCAATGTGGCGCATTGGACCGCTTTCTTCCGTCGCTTCCAGTTTGAACTGTAACTAGCAAAACTGTATTTAGTAATAGGAACATTTTCACATTGATGCAAAGAAAACTAGATATTAACGAACGGCGAATAAGACCGTTTCCTAGCAACAGCCACGCTTTGCATTACGCACTCGTGGGAAGCCAATGAAATACTTCATGTGAGGCTCTAACTGTCGGCCTTCACTTTACAATACTTAGGCTCTGCCCCGGTGGTACCGACGCATGCATACTGAAACGCCTTTGGATCGTCAGTGAGTACTTCATATTAGAAATTTCGTGTTCGCCCTGATGCGCATTAAAGGGCCAATTTATCAGAGAAAGTCAGTTCTGCGCCTAGTTACGGTATGTCGCCCTAGCAGCACCAGGAAATCGGGTTCAGTGGTGCTCGCGTCGCACTCGGCGTTGAGCGCCTGCAGCGCTATCGCCTTCGGCCTCTGGCGCCAGGAGGGAAGGCGACACATCACGGCGCAAGCAGCGCGTAGCAGAAGGCGGTGGTGGTGTGTCGGTCAGCATGGTTGCTTCCCAAGTAGCTGCTCCGGGTTCGAAGCCCGGACATCGCACGGAAGTTGTCTCCTTTACCCAGGAGAGTGTTTTCAACGGTACGAATGGTTTCCCTTCTCCCCTCGTAGGCTAGTGCGGATTACGATTCACAGCATCGTGTGTCCCCATGTGTCGACTTGTCTCGACTTTGCTCGGCTGACGCAAAAGCTGACGCTTGCAAATGGGCGTATATGTAGAGGACAGGCGCTAGAAACGACTGGGAGAGGCCACATCAACAAACACACAACGGACCCTTTCATTTGACTGTGGCCGCATGTTCGCGCCTTTGCGTACCGAGAGCAAGAGGGGGGTCAGCGTGCTGGACCGTACCATTACCGCACAGCAGCACCAAAAACGAAGGAAAAAGGCAAAACTGAAGAAACCAAGACACGCGGACTTCCCAGTTCGTCCCCAGCCGAGCACTAACCACGGCCAACGCTGCCTAATTTCGGTAATCGGACATGAACCCGTGTCGTTGGCACGGCATACAAGTTGGCGAGAATGTTGCCAGACGTGCGGACGTCTTAGTCCGTGTACAGATCACTTGGGATTTGCCTGACAGTCTCTCGCGTTGCCTTTTAGGGAAGGAAAATGGAATAGCCCTGAGCCACAACACAACGACCACGGAAACGTCCGTGAGAAGAGCTAAAACTCGGCACGAGAAAAATATGTTCCGCTATTTGTTTTCGGCCGCTCGAGCTATCGGACGTGCGACGCCTGCACTGCTGTCACTGTCGTCTCTAGTAAAATCTCCACGGCGTGTTTGTGCGTAATGTACTTGTTCTATAAGATGAAGGGAGTATGTTAGTTTCAGAATGTTTAAAATGCATTGTCAGATGTGGGGTTCGAACCCACGCTCCCTTACGGGAACCAGAGCTTAAATCTGGCGCCTTAGACCGCTCGGCCAATCTGACGTGCGAGACAAGCGCTCCAGTGACTTCCATCTCTAGCAAGATCTCAGGAGCCTCACTCCGAAACCTCTTTCTTTTTTCGGTAGAATGGAATTATGTGAGTTTAATAATATGTAAGACGCAATGTCAGATGTGGCGTACTAAACGCACCCTCGCTTTCGGGAACCAATGTGGCGCATTGGACCGCTTTCTTCCGTCGCTTCCAGTTTGAACTGTAACTAGCAAAACTGTATTTAGTAATAGGAACATTTTCACATTGATGCAAAGAAAACTAGATATTAACGAACGGCGAATAAGACCGTTTCCTAGCAACAGCCACGCTTTGCATTACGCACTCGTGGGAAGCCAATGAAATACTTCATGTGAGGCTCTAACTGTCGGCCTTCACTTTACAATACTTAGGCTCTGCCCCGGTGGTACCGACGCATGCATACTGAAACGCCTTTGGATCGTCAGTGAGTACTTCATATTAGAAATTTCGTGTTCGCCCTGATGCGCATTAAAGGGCCAATTTATCAGAGAAAGTCAGTTCTGCGCCTAGTTACGGTATGTCGCCCTAGCAGCACCAGGAAATCGGGTTCAGTGGTGCTCGCGTCGCACTCGGCGTTGAGCGCCTGCAGCGCTATCGCCTTCGGCCTCTGGCGCCAGGAGGGAAGGCGACACATCACGGCGCAAGCAGCGCGTAGCAGAAGGCGGTGGTGGTGTGTCGGTCAGCATGGTTGCTTCCCAAGTAGCTGCTCCGGGTTCGAAGCCCGGACATCGCACGGAAGTTGTCTCCTTTACCCAGGAGAGTGTTTTCAACGGTACGAATGGTTTCCCTTCTCCCCTCGTAGGCTAGTGCGGATTACGATTCACAGCATCGTGTGTCCCCATGTGTCGACTTGTCTCGACTTTGCTCGGCTGACGCGAAAGCTGACGCTTGCAAATGGGCGTATATGTAGAGGACAGGCGCTAGAAACGACTGGGAGAGGCCACATCAACAAACACACAACGGACCCTTTCATTTGACTGTGGCCGCATGTTCGCGCCTTTGCGTACCGAGAGCAAGAGGGGGGTCAGCGTGCTGGACCGTACCATTACCGCACAGCAGCACCAAAAACGAAGGAAAAAGGCAAAACTGAAGAAACCAAGACACGCGGACTTCCCAGTTCGTCCCCAGCCGAGCACTAACCACGGCCAACGCTGCCTAATTTCGGTAATCGGACATGAACCCGTGTCGTTGGCACGGCATACAAGTTGGCGAGAATGTTGCCAGACGTGCGGACGTCTTAGTCCGTGTACAGATCACTTGGGATTTGCCTGACAGTCTCTCGCGTTGCCTTTTAGGGAAGGAAAATGGAATAGCCCTGAGCCACAACACAACGACCACGGAAACGTCCGTGAGAAGAGCTAAAACTCGGCACGAGAAAAATATGTTCCGCTATTTGTTTTCGGCCGCTCGAGCTATCGGACGTGCGACGCCTGCACTGCTGTCACTGTCGTCTCTAGTAAAATCTCCACGGCGTGTTTGTGCGTAATGTACTTGTTCTATAAGATGAAGGGAGTATGTTAGTTTCAGAATGTTTAAAATGCATTGTCAGATGTGGGGTTCGAACCCACGCTCCCTTACGGGAACCAGAGCTTAAATCTGGCGCCTTAGACCGCTCGGCCAATCTGACGTGCGAGACAAGCGCTCCAGTGACTTCCATCTCTAGCAAGATCTCAGGAGCCTCACTCCGAAACCTCTTTCTTTTTTCGGTAGAATGGAATTATGTGAGTTTAATAATATGTAAGACGCAATGTCAGATGTGGCGTACTAAACGCACCCTCGCTTTCGGGAACCAATGTGGCGCATTGGACCGCTTTCTTCCGTCGCTTCCAGTTTGAACTGTAACTAGCAAAACTGTATTTAGTAATAGGAACATTTTCACATTGATGCAAAGAAAACTAGATATTAACGAACGGCGAATAAGACCGTTTCCTAGCAACAGCCACGCTTTGCATTACGCACTCGTGGGAAGCCAATGAAATACTTCATGTGAGGCTCTAACTGTCGGCCTTCACTTTACAATACTTAGGCTCTGCCCCGGTGGTACCGACGCATGCATACTGAAACGCCTTTGGATCGTCAGTGAGTACTTCATATTAGAAATTTCGTGTTCGCCCTGATGCGCATTAAAGGGCCAATTTATCAGAGAAAGTCAGTTCTGCGCCTAGTTACGGTATGTCGCCCTAGCAGCACCAGGAAATCGGGTTCAGTGGTGCTCGCGTCGCACTCGGCGTTGAGCGCCTGCAGCGCTATCGCCTTCGGCCTCTGGCGCCAGGAGGGAAGGCGACACATCACGGCGCAAGCAGCGCGTAGCAGAAGGCGGTGGTGGTGTGTCGGTCAGCATGGTTGCTTCCCAAGTAGCTGCTCCGGGTTCGAAGCCCGGACATCGCACGGAAGTTGTCTCCTTTACCCAGGAGAGTGTTTTCAACGGTACGAATGGTTTCCCTTCTCCCCTCGTAGGCTAGTGCGGATTACGATTCACAGCATCGTGTGTCCCCATGTGTCGACTTGTCTCGACTTTGCTCGGCTGACGCAAAAGCTGACGCTTGCAAATGGGCGTATATGTAGAGGACAGGCGCTAGAAACGACTGGGAGAGGCCACATCAACAAACACACAACGGACCCTTTCATTTGACTGTGGCCGCATGTTCGCGCCTTTGCGTACCGAGAGCAAGAGGGGGGTCAGCGTGCTGGACCGTACCATTACCGCACAGCAGCACCAAAAACGAAGGAAAAAGGCAAAACTGAAGAAACCAAGACACGCGGACTTCCCAGTTCGTCCCCAGCCGAGCACTAACCACGGCCAACGCTGCCTAATTTCGGTAATCGGACATGAACCCGTGTCGTTGGCACGGCATACAAGTTGGCGAGAATGTTGCCAGACGTGCGGACGTCTTAGTCCGTGTACAGATCACTTGGGATTTGCCTGACAGTCTCTCGCGTTGCCTTTTAGGGAAGGAAAATGGAATAGCCCTGAGCCACAACACAACGACCACGGAAACGTCCGTGAGAAGAGCTAAAACTCGGCACGAGAAAAATATGTTCCGCTATTTGTTTTCGGCCGCTCGAGCTATCGGACGTGCGACGCCTGCACTGCTGTCACTGTCGTCTCTAGTAAAATCTCCACGGCGTGTTTGTGCGTAATGTACTTGTTCTATAAGATGAAGGGAGTATGTTAGTTTCAGAATGTTTAAAATGCATTGTCAGATGTGGGGTTCGAACCCACGCTCCCTTACGGGAACCAGAGCTTAAATCTGGCGCCTTAGACCGCTCGGCCAATCTGACGTGCGAGACAAGCGCTCCAGTGACTTCCATCTCTAGCAAGATCTCAGGAGCCTCACTCCGAAACCTCTTTCTTTTTTCGGTAGAATGGAATTATGTGAGTTTAATAATATGTAAGACGCAATGTCAGATGTGGCGTACTAAACGCACCCTCGCTTTCGGGAACCAATGTGGCGCATTGGACCGCTTTCTTCCGTCGCTTCCAGTTTGAACTGTAACTAGCAAAACTGTATTTAGTAATAGGAACATTTTCACATTGATGCAAAGAAAACTAGATATTAACGAACGGCGAATAAGACCGTTTCCTAGCAACAGCCACGCTTTGCATTACGCACTCGTGGGAAGCCAATGAAATACTTCATGTGAGGCTCTAACTGTCGGCCTTCACTTTACAATACTTAGGCTCTGCCCCGGTGGTACCGACGCATGCATACTGAAACGCCTTTGGATCGTCAGTGAGTACTTCATATTAGAAATTTCGTGTTCGCCCTGATGCGCATTAAAGGGCCAATTTATCAGAGAAAGTCAGTTCTGCGCCTAGTTACGGTATGTCGCCCTAGCAGCACCAGGAAATCGGGTTCAGTGGTGCTCGCGTCGCACTCGGCGTTGAGCGCCTGCAGCGCTATCGCCTTCGGCCTCTGGCGCCAGGAGGGAAGGCGACACATCACGGCGCAAGCAGCGCGTAGCAGAAGGCGGTGGTGGTGTGTCGGTCAGCATGGTTGCTTCCCAAGTAGCTGCTCCGGGTTCGAAGCCCGGACATCGCACGGAAGTTGTCTCCTTTACCCAGGAGAGTGTTTTCAACGGTACGAATGGTTTCCCTTCTCCCCTCGTAGGCTAGTGCGGATTACGATTCACAGCATCGTGTGTCCCCATGTGTCGACTTGTCTCGACTTTGCTCGGCTGACGCGAAAGCTGACGCTTGCAAATGGGCGTATATGTAGAGGACAGGCGCTAGAAACGACTGGGAGAGGCCACATCAACAAACACACAACGGACCCTTTCATTTGACTGTGGCCGCATGTTCGCGCCTTTGCGTACCGAGAGCAAGAGGGGGGTCAGCGTGCTGGACCGTACCATTACCGCACAGCAGCACCAAAAACGAAGGAAAAAGGCAAAACTGAAGAAACCAAGACACGCGGACTTCCCAGTTCGTCCCCAGCCGAGCACTAACCACGGCCAACGCTGCCTAATTTCGGTAATCGGACATGAACCCGTGTCGTTGGCACGGCATACAAGTTGGCGAGAATGTTGCCAGACGTGCGGACGTCTTAGTCCGTGTACAGATCACTTGGGATTTGCCTGACAGTCTCTCGCGTTGCCTTTTAGGGAAGGAAAATGGAATAGCCCTGAGCCACAACACAACGACCACGGAAACGTCCGTGAGAAGAGCTAAAACTCGGCACGAGAAAAATATGTTCCGCTATTTGTTTTCGGCCGCTCGAGCTATCGGACGTGCGACGCCTGCACTGCTGTCACTGTCGTCTCTAGTAAAATCTCCACGGCGTGTTTGTGCGTAATGTACTTGTTCTATAAGATGAAGGGAGTATGTTAGTTTCAGAATGTTTAAAATGCATTGTCAGATGTGGGGTTCGAACCCACGCTCCCTTACGGGAACCAGAGCTTAAATCTGGCGCCTTAGACCGCTCGGCCAATCTGACGTGCGAGACAAGCGCTCCAGTGACTTCCATCTCTAGCAAGATCTCAGGAGCCTCACTCCGAAACCTCTTTCTTTTTTCGGTAGAATGGAATTATGTGAGTTTAATAATATGTAAGACGCAATGTCAGATGTGGCGTACTAAACGCACCCTCGCTTTCGGGAACCAATGTGGCGCATTGGACCGCTTTCTTCCGTCGCTTCCAGTTTGAACTGTAACTAGCAAAACTGTATTTAGTAATAGGAACATTTTCACATTGATGCAAAGAAAACTAGATATTAACGAACGGCGAATAAGACCGTTTCCTAGCAACAGCCACGCTTTGCATTACGCACTCGTGGGAAGCCAATGAAATACTTCATGTGAGGCTCTAACTGTCGGCCTTCACTTTACAATACTTAGGCTCTGCCCCGGTGGTACCGACGCATGCATACTGAAACGCCTTTGGATCGTCAGTGAGTACTTCATATTAGAAATTTCGTGTTCGCCCTGATGCGCATTAAAGGGCCAATTTATCAGAGAAAGTCAGTTCTGCGCCTAGTTACGGTATGTCGCCCTAGCAGCACCAGGAAATCGGGTTCAGTGGTGCTCGCGTCGCACTCGGCGTTGAGCGCCTGCAGCGCTATCGCCTTCGGCCTCTGGCGCCAGGAGGGAAGGCGACACATCACGGCGCAAGCAGCGCGTAGCAGAAGGCGGTGGTGGTGTGTCGGTCAGCATGGTTGCTTCCCAAGTAGCTGCTCCGGGTTCGAAGCCCGGACATCGCACGGAAGTTGTCTCCTTTACCCAGGAGAGTGTTTTCAACGGTACGAATGGTTTCCCTTCTCCCCTCGTAGGCTAGTGCGGATTACGATTCACAGCATCGTGTGTCCCCATGTGTCGACTTGTCTCGACTTTGCTCGGCTGACGCAAAAGCTGACGCTTGCAAATGGGCGTATATGTAGAGGACAGGCGCTAGAAACGACTGGGAGAGGCCACATCAACAAACACACAACGGACCCTTTCATTTGACTGTGGCCGCATGTTCGCGCCTTTGCGTACCGAGAGCAAGAGGGGGGTCAGCGTGCTGGACCGTACCATTACCGCACAGCAGCACCAAAAACGAAGGAAAAAGGCAAAACTGAAGAAACCAAGACACGCGGACTTCCCAGTTCGTCCCCAGCCGAGCACTAACCACGGCCAACGCTGCCTAATTTCGGTAATCGGACATGAACCCGTGTCGTTGGCACGGCATACAAGTTGGCGAGAATGTTGCCAGACGTGCGGACGTCTTAGTCCGTGTACAGATCACTTGGGATTTGCCTGACAGTCTCTCGCGTTGCCTTTTAGGGAAGGAAAATGGAATAGCCCTGAGCCACAACACAACGACCACGGAAACGTCCGTGAGAAGAGCTAAAACTCGGCACGAGAAAAATATGTTCCGCTATTTGTTTTCGGCCGCTCGAGCTATCGGACGTGCGACGCCTGCACTGCTGTCACTGTCGTCTCTAGTAAAATCTCCACGGCGTGTTTGTGCGTAATGTACTTGTTCTATAAGATGAAGGGAGTATGTTAGTTTCAGAATGTTTAAAATGCATTGTCAGATGTGGGGTTCGAACCCACGCTCCCTTACGGGAACCAGAGCTTAAATCTGGCGCCTTAGACCGCTCGGCCAATCTGACGTGCGAGACAAGCGCTCCAGTGACTTCCATCTCTAGCAAGATCTCAGGAGCCTCACTCCGAAACCTCTTTCTTTTTTCGGTAGAATGGAATTATGTGAGTTTAATAATATGTAAGACGCAATGTCAGATGTGGCGTACTAAACGCACCCTCGCTTTCGGGAACCAATGTGGCGCATTGGACCGCTTTCTTCCGTCGCTTCCAGTTTGAACTGTAACTAGCAAAACTGTATTTAGTAATAGGAACATTTTCACATTGATGCAAAGAAAACTAGATATTAACGAACGGCGAATAAGACCGTTTCCTAGCAACAGCCACGCTTTGCATTACGCACTCGTGGGAAGCCAATGAAATACTTCATGTGAGGCTCTAACTGTCGGCCTTCACTTTACAATACTTAGGCTCTGCCCCGGTGGTACCGACGCATGCATACTGAAACGCCTTTGGATCGTCAGTGAGTACTTCATATTAGAAATTTCGTGTTCGCCCTGATGCGCATTAAAGGGCCAATTTATCAGAGAAAGTCAGTTCTGCGCCTAGTTACGGTATGTCGCCCTAGCAGCACCAGGAAATCGGGTTCAGTGGTGCTCGCGTCGCACTCGGCGTTGAGCGCCTGCAGCGCTATCGCCTTCGGCCTCTGGCGCCAGGAGGGAAGGCGACACATCACGGCGCAAGCAGCGCGTAGCAGAAGGCGGTGGTGGTGTGTCGGTCAGCATGGTTGCTTCCCAAGTAGCTGCTCCGGGTTCGAAGCCCGGACATCGCACGGAAGTTGTCTCCTTTACCCAGGAGAGTGTTTTCAACGGTACGAATGGTTTCCCTTCTCCCCTCGTAGGCTAGTGCGGATTACGATTCACAGCATCGTGTGTCCCCATGTGTCGACTTGTCTCGACTTTGCTCGGCTGACGCAAAAGCTGACGCTTGCAAATGGGCGTATATGTAGAGGACAGGCGCTAGAAACGACTGGGAGAGGCCACATCAACAAACACACAACGGACCCTTTCATTTGACTGTGGCCGCATGTTCGCGCCTTTGCGTACCGAGAGCAAGAGGGGGGTCAGCGTGCTGGACCGTACCATTACCGCACAGCAGCACCAAAAACGAAGGAAAAAGGCAAAACTGAAGAAACCAAGACACGCGGACTTCCCAGTTCGTCCCCAGCCGAGCACTAACCACGGCCAACGCTGCCTAATTTCGGTAATCGGACATGAACCCGTGTCGTTGGCACGGCATACAAGTTGGCGAGAATGTTGCCAGACGTGCGGACGTCTTAGTCCGTGTACAGATCACTTGGGATTTGCCTGACAGTCTCTCGCGTTGCCTTTAGGGAAGGAAAATGGAATAGCCCTGAGCCACAACACAACGACCACGGAAACGTCCGTGAGAAGAGCTAAAACTCGGCACGAGAAAAATATGTTCCGCTATTTGTTTTCGGCCGCTCGAGCTATCGGACGTGCGACGCCTGCACTGCTGTCACTGTCGTCTCTAGTAAAATCTCCACGGCGTGTTTGTGCGTAATGTACTTGTTCTATAAGATGAAGGGAGTATGTTAGTTTCAGAATGTTAAAATGCATTGTCAGATGTGGGGTTCGAACCCACGCTCCCTTACGGGAACCAGAGCTTAAATCTGGCGCCTTAGACCGCTCGGCCAATCTGACGTGCGAGACAAGCGCTCCAGTGACTTCCATCTCTAGCAAGATCTCAGGAGCCTCACTCCGAAACCTCTTTCTTTTTTCGGTAGAATGGAATTATGTGAGTTTAATAATATGTAAGACGCAATGTCAGATGTGGCGTACTAAACGCACCCTCGCTTTCGGGAACCAATGTGGCGCATTGGACCGCTTTCTTCCGTCGCTTCCAGTTTGAACTGTAACTAGCAAAACTGTATTTAGTAATAGGAACATTTTCACATTGATGCAAAGAAAACTAGATATTAACGAACGGCGAATAAGACCGTTTCCTAGCAACAGCCACGCTTTGCATTACGCACTCGTGGGAAGCCAATGAAATACTTCATGTGAGGCTCTAACTGTCGGCCTTCACTTTACAATACTTAGGCTCTGCCCCGGTGGTACCGACGCATGCATACTGAAACGCCTTTGGATCGTCAGTGAGTACTTCATATTAGAAATTTCGTGTTCGCCCTGATGCGCATTAAAGGGCCAATTTATCAGAGAAAGTCAGTTCTGCGCCTAGTTACGGTATGTCGCCCTAGCAGCACCAGGAAATCGGGTTCAGTGGTGCTCGCGTCGCACTCGGCGTTGAGCGCCTGCAGCGCTATCGCCTTCGGCCTCTGGCGCCAGGAGGGAAGGCGACACATCACGGCGCAAGCAGCGCGTAGCAGAAGGCGGTGGTGGTGTGTCGGTCAGCATGGTTGCTTCCCAAGTAGCTGCTCCGGGTTCGAAGCCCGGACATCGCACGGAAGTTGTCTCCTTTACCCAGGAGAGTGTTTTCAACGGTACGAATGGTTTCCCTTCTCCCCTCGTAGGCTAGTGCGGATTACGATTCACAGCATCGTGTGTCCCCATGTGTCGACTTGTCTCGACTTTGCTCGGCTGACGCAAAAGCTGACGCTTGCAAATGGGCGTATATGTAGAGGACAGGCGCTAGAAACGACTGGGAGAGGCCACATCAACAAACACACAACGGACCCTTTCATTTGACTGTGGCCGCATGTTCGCGCCTTTGCGTACCGAGAGCAAGAGGGGGGTCAGCGTGCTGGACCGTACCATTACCGCACAGCAGCACCAAAAACGAAGGAAAAAGGCAAAACTGAAGAAACCAAGACACGCGGACTTCCCAGTTCGTCCCCAGCCGAGCACTAACCACGGCCAACGCTGCCTAATTTCGGTAATCGGACATGAACCCGTGTCGTTGGCACGGCATACAAGTTGGCGAGAATGTTGCCAGACGTGCGGACGTCTTAGTCCGTGTACAGATCACTTGGGATTTGCCTGACAGTCTCTCGCGTTGCCTTTTAGGGAAGGAAAATGGAATAGCCCTGAGCCACAACACAACGACCACGGAAACGTCCGTGAGAAGAGCTAAAACTCGGCACGAGAAAAATATGTTCCGCTATTTGTTTTCGGCCGCTCGAGCTATCGGACGTGCGACGCCTGCACTGCTGTCACTGTCGTCTCTAGTAAAATCTCCACGGCGTGTTTGTGCGTAATGTACTTGTTCTATAAGATGAAGGGAGTATGTTAGTTTCAGAATGTTTAAAATGCATTGTCAGATGTGGGGTTCGAACCCACGCTCCCTTACGGGAACCAGAGCTTAAATCTGGCGCCTTAGACCGCTCGGCCAATCTGACGTGCGAGACAAGCGCTCCAGTGACTTCCATCTCTAGCAAGATCTCAGGAGCCTCACTCCGAAACCTCTTTCTTTTTTCGG